>NW_027069657.1:437895-502925 GCF_002906115.3 Quercus suber | reverse complement strand
TATATCCATACAATCTCGCATCATATAAATGTTGTAGAAGTAACACTTCTAAAAAAAATAGTAGATCCAGGTAAAAATTTGTTGGTAGAAAGCAACTATTGTTTATAGTATCTTCATTGAGTATGTTGTGGAATTGGAGGTGAAGTTTGGTTTGTCCCTTAGATTTGCTCTTTATTTCCACTTTATTTTACTCATTCATTCTGCTTATTAATTAATTTCAGAGTTGTCTTTTTTCAGGTTGGCTGTATCTTTCGCTTGAATTAGTTGTAATGGCAAGTAAAGTTTTGAGTTTAATTATTATGTCATGTGAAACAACATTAAACTATGCGAGTAGGAAGAATAATCAAACTAGGACAATTGGTGTCTTTAATAATTTATTATGCTTATCGTGCTAGTTAAATTTAGAAATGGTCCTCAACCTCATCTATCTAGCCCAATCTTTTTTTAAATAGGTTTGATTGTAGCCAATCTTGACTCCATCCTAGCTCTTGGTGATTAAATTTTTGTCATAATAATAATTATATATAATAGTAATGATACTATTAATAATTAAATTTTGATTGAAGTCCAAAAAGAACTGTTTACTTATGCATGAAGTCAATTTTGCAGTTGGCATAGGTAAGGCCAACATTTTTTTATCCTTTGAATATCAAATACTATTTTATAAAAACCTAACCAGATGTGGGTTTTTAAAGAAAAACTCGTAGTAACATAAATAATATTATAACAATTTTATAACGTATTCTTGTTTTAATTTGTTTAATTTATGACAGACGGTCATCTCAACTGTTATAAAATATTGTGACATTTTGTTGTGCCTATAAAATAACTCATATTAACTTGAAGATAAAAATCTACTTTCATGGTGTCACTATTCATTTAAATCCTATCAATAAAATTAAATTAAATTAAATTAAAAAAAAAAAAAAAAAAAAAAAAGAGGGCATAATGAGGTTTAATTTATTTAAGAGTTGGATTAAAGACAAAGAGGGAAGACAGCCGACTCTATAAACAAACAAAAAACTAACCACAAATTTTAAACAAAGAAAAGAAGTGTAAGACACGTGGGCACAAAACCTGAACCTTAAATATTCAAAAAGAATATATCAAAATCCAAAATTGAAGTAAAAGCTTGGAAGTCTCAATAATATTGCAGAGTGTTTAAATTTCATTTGTCGTCTGCTCCTCATTTCTTGATGATTCTGCACTTTTTTATGTACAACTTTTTAAACAGTCAATTTCAAAAAGAAAAAAAATGTAACAAGCCGACACTAATTTGTCTTCAAGTGAATCAATTGGCTAATGTGGAAATTTTCAGCACATCTGGACACATAGGAACATGTGAATTGAAATTCTCAATTTTGGTTGGAAATCAAATCTATAACAAATAAGGATACACGGAATAATTTCCAAGTTCCAACCCAATTTGATATATGATTGGTCAAATAAGCTTGTGAGTTTTTGAATACATTGGATTAAGGTGGAATTAAATAAATTAGTTAACTATCAAGAGGTTTGTAACTCAAATAACGTCATAATGTTTTTAACAAAAACGTCCTGGTTTTAAATCCCCCTCCTCCAACTATTGAATTATAAAAAATTAAGTAATTAATAGGATCTTAAAAGTAAAAGGGTTATGCATTGTTATCCCCAAAAAAAAAAAAAAATCATCCAATAAATATAAATTAATTAATTATAAAAATAAAATAATAAAAACTCATAGTTATCAATATAGTACAATACGTATCAAATCAAGTGACAAAAGTACCGTATCATAGATATGCATCGGTTATACTCATGAATCAAATGTGTATCTTTATGAATTGTAGCCCTTAGGGGTTAAAAATTGAAAGAAACCAGGTGAATTCATCTATGCAACTTGTTGAAATCCAAAGGAATGGGTTTCTAATGCTCAAGAGAGGTAGATTTTTGGCTCTGGTATTTTTTTTCATGGTGGTTATTAAAAAACTTAAATTAAACAAAATTTAATAAAACTACAACTTGAATATATTAACATAAAAAATAAAAAATAAAATCTCAAATATATAAAGTTTTAAAATTTCCTTCTACAAGTTTTTTGTATTTGAAATTGTTGTATGATAGCTTCATTATTAATGCTATCAGTTACATCTTTTTCAATGCACACAATCAAGTAATCATCAATTACCAAAATTTTGCCTAAATAAGTAACAATATAAAAAAAATGCATCATCTTTTTTTATGATATGTTCCAACCAATATTTTGTATTTTTTAAACTAATCAGGATTAAATCAATGCAATGCTCCACTAATTTCTTTTTTAGGGAAATCATTGTTAAGAGGTTGACAAGAAAATCTTTGTAAATATGCTCTATATATTTTCTCCTTATCATTAGGATGAAAAGATGAGACATTTTCTCATAACCTAGGATCTGAAAGAAGATTATTCAAGTGAATACGAATTTGCTTAGAAGATAAATTTTGCAATAAAAGTGATTTCCTTATAAGAATTTTGTCAATAGTGCTAACAAAATAATAAAGGGTAAACTATAAGTTCATTCAAAATATTAAACTTAGGCATTAAACCGTTACATTAATCATGTCCAATAAAGTATTGAAACATTATATTAGTGTATATGCGTATGTACAAGATGTATCACATAAATCCAATAAATTCAACTAAAGGCTAAAGCAAGCACTAACCAACTAGCTATTGGAAAATATGCATTTATATATATACATATATATACATATAAATAGCAATTTAAAAATACGTCTTTTGAAAAAATAATTTAAAATATCACAATTAAACATTTGATTTTATCTTTTAGGCTAATCTATTTGTTTGAACAATATTTGAGAAATTTTATTTCTACAAAATTTTCACAACAAATTCTAGTTGGCAATTTTTATTGGTTCTAATTTACATATCACTGAAATTGTTTTTTTTTTTTTTTTTTTTACCAGTAACAACCTGCTACTTATGATTTATTATGAAAATATTGTGAATATAGCATTTTTCGCAATTTTTTTGTTCAATCTTTAACTAACCAAAAGTTTCGAGAGGTTAAAATTTATTTTTAATAGACTCTAATTTTTATTTAGAATGCTCAAATTTTTATTAGGGTGGTCAAGTTTTTTTTTTTTCTAGAGTGGTCAACAATCCATATTAATTTAAATTTTATTTTTTAAAAGCATAAAAAAAAAAAAAAAAAAAAATTCTCAAGTTCAGGTGGTCCTGTGACCACCTGCCCCTGATTTTTATCATTTAGCGCTTTGGTCCTAGATTCTGTATGGAGATGTAGAAATCAATCCCTCCATGCGGGCAGAGTCTTAAATTATAATAACCTTTGTGCAGGTTTGAAGAAATTATTTTCTGAGCATTGGCAAGTTCTGTGTCGGTGTGGCTAAAATAGTCAACCTATAGGCACTGTATCATGGTCCTCTCCGGATCATGGATGGATTATAAAGTAAATGTGAATGCAACAGGGGACAAATTGTTCTTAAATTGCCCACTAACAAAAAAAGCTAAAACAACTCTCCCTCTCAAAGCAGAGTTTAATTGGGCAACCCATCTAGTGGGTAGTTATAATTTTATAGAGTAGTGTTAGAAGGGACTCAAAATTTGCGTGGATGCTTTGAGAAATCCATAAATGCAACCCCATCTATTGGGTAGTTGTAATTTCAAAGAGTAGTAATGGAAGGGGACTCACAAAATTGCATCCATGCTTTGAGAATTCCATCAATAAATGTTAAACTATTGGAGAATTGCAGCCATTATTGCTGACACCGTTTGTAAGGCAACTATTTTTTTTTTTTTGGGTCAAAAACACCATTTTGGTCCCTATATTTTAAGTTTATAGTCAATTTAATCCCTACATTTTAATAATAATCAATTTGGTCCCTACTATTTTCAACTTACAGTCAATTTGATCCTTACCTTTAACTCACTAACGAAAAATGCTTACATGGCAAACGCTGGACACAATCAGCACATTTGACGCTGACATGGCAAATAAAATAATAAAATAATATTTAATAAATATTTTTAAATGCCAAGTTGGCATTTTTCCAACCAAAATAAAATAATTTTAATTTTAATTTCAAAATTTTAAAGGTGGAAATTAAAATTAGGAATCCGATTTTCTTTGATTTTCTTCAATTTTCATGGCAACCAAACACAAAATCACCTTGTTAATTTTTTTTTTTAAATCCTTGTATTCATAAATATATTCCACAACATGTCAGCTCTATACAATTGAGAAACATCTTGATCAGTAAAAACCAATAAGAAATTGAAATTTTAGAATACAAAAAATTCAAGAAATTTTCCCTAGCAAACTTTCTCGGTAACCAAACAGAAACCAAGAAAAAGAAAAAGAACAATGGCAATCCCAAATGGAGACCCCTTTCATTTCGGGTTGGTATCTTTATGTTGAGTCCATTCCAGTGGCTTTGATGGGGACAAATCTAACTAAATATGTTTACACAAAACCCAGATAATCTGGTGGCCAAATTTCTCTTGGAAACTTCAAAAAATTAAATCAAAACACCAAACCCATGGATCTAAAATCAACCTCAAAACCCAATTTTCCAAACCCTAACAACCAAAAGAAAATCCATTACAAAGGAAACAAACTTGCTCATCAGGTGGCTACGATGAGATCTTTGTTTGACGCTAGGATTTGATGGCTGGAACGGCAATGACGGCGCAAGGCAAGGATGGGGACGGTGCATGCATGTTTACATTTTAGAGACCCAATCCCTTCCACTCGTTTTGATATTTTCTGATCCATTAATTCCACTCATGTTTTGACTTTTAGTTTTCTGTTTCTTTACCATCATCAAAACTAAAAGAGGTAATACGAAGGAATTTTTTTTTCTTTAATACAAGTGTTCCTCTCACTCTCTCTCTCTCTCTGTTTGGTTCCCAAAGAATGAATATAACCCTGTTGGGTTTATGTTTATGTTATGAGATTAAATCGGGTCAGGAGCTGGCGTAAAAGGACTGATTTACGCCAGCTAATCCTGATCTGACACGCCAGCAAATAATAAAAAAAACATTTTTTTTTCTCCTTCTATCCTCTTCCCATCTCCCTCACTTTTCCAATTACATTGAAGGCTTGAAACAACATTGAAGGAGCCACAGCCTCTGTTTTCTTCATATCTCCCTCTCTTTTGCAAAATACTCTGAAAGCCTGCAAATTTTATAAAAAAATCCCAGCAAAGAGCTGTTCACGCACCTAAACCAACCATTAATGGAACTCACAAAAAAATACAGTGAGAAACCCATGCCACGAACTCAGATCCACCCAAAAAAAAAAAAAAAATTCAACCCAGCCGTTTCAACTAGCAATTTTACTTCAAGAAAAATAGAAGACATACAAGAAATAAACAAACAAGAAATCACAGAAGGAAAAAATAGAAGACATACCCATGAGTGAAGCCTCAAGCAAATGGGTCCTCCATAGAACCTGATCCATGGGTGACATGGTTCCAAGCTTTGCACCCTTGTTCTGGATCTTAACAATGCTCGTAAGGCTTGATAGTAGAATCACAGACATGGTACTAGCTATAGCCTATAGTTTTCACAGTGGCAGGACCTTTCCCAGTCTTCAGCTGATCCAAACTCTTTATCACAAGCTCTCTCAAAGCCCAATCTTGACCAATAGAAGAAATGCCAAAACACATCCTCAGCAAACAAAACCAAGAACAACAACAGAATCATTTCTCTCCTTCAACAAAGCAAGCCTTAAGTTTTCTTTCTCTCCAATGCCAATTAATATTCACAAAAATTTATAAAAACCCACTTCACCAAAACAAGTTTTAAGCTTTAAAAAAATGAGGTTTTTTTTCAAATCCATAGATCCACAGACCCATCCATTAACAAAAAGCAAGAAACTTTCTTGCAAAGACCCATTTGCTCTTTCTGATTGGAACAAGAAAAACACACACCAGAATCATATCAGCAGTAAACAAATGCAAAAGCCTTAATTTTCCTAAAATGGGTTGAGGAAATAAAGGAAACCCACTTCAAAAAACTTGGTTTTATCTTAAAACAATGAGGGTTTAAACGCCACAGATCTGTGCATTTAGTCATATGTAGATAGAAAGAAAGAAAGAGCAGAGACCCATTTATTCTTTTAATGGCTTTTTTTTGTGAAAATTGATTTGGTAATTTTGGCTTGGGGATTAACGGGGTTGTAAATAAGCCAATTGGTTTTTTTCTCATTTGCTTTTTTTAGGCCAAAAGGTATTAAAGGGGCCAAATGAAAAGAATGTAGAAACTGCTGGGTTGAATTTTTTTGGGTGGATTTGAGTTTTTGGCATAGGTTTCTCACTGTATTTTTTTGTGAGTTCCATTGATGGATGGTTTGGGTGCGTGAACAGCTCCTTTGCTGGGATTTTTTTATAAAATTTGCAGACTTTCAGAGGATTTTGCAGAAGAGAGGGAGACATGAAGAAAAGAGAGGTTGTGGCTCCTTCAACATTGTTTCAAGCCTTCAATGTTTCTGGAAAAGTGAGGGAGATGGGAAGAGGAGAGAGGGAGAGAAGATATATTTTTTTATTATTTGCAGATGTGTCAGGTCAGGATTGGTTGGCGTAAATAAGCCCTTTTACGCCAGCTCCTGACCCAATTTAATCCCTTATGTTATTATTTTAGTTCAAATTTTGTACAGTGAGACAGACTGTTGAAAACTTGAAATTGTAATTTGTGGATCAATTTTTTAGAAGAACTGTAATTAAGTTGAGATGTCCAGCGGACATGTTTATTAAGAAAAGTAATAATATTCAACAGCAATTTCTTTTCAACTTATACATATTTTTAATTGGGAAAATGCTATCCTGGCATTTAAAAATATTTATTAAATATTATTTTATTATTTTATTTGCCATGTCAATATCAAATGTGCTGATTGTGCCTACCATTTGACACACAAGTATTTTCCGTTAGGGAGTTAACGGTAGGAACCAAATTGATTGCAAGTTGAAAATAGCAGGGACTAAATTGACTATTACCAAATGTAGGAACCAAATTGACTATGAGCTCAAAATGTAGGGACCAAAATAGTGTTTTCACATTTTTTTTAATGGAAAGTAAGAGGTGGGGTTCAAATGTCGAGGAGAAAGTTTCACGTATACATACACTAAAATTAAATTAGAGCAAAATTCCTATTTTATATTAAAAAAAAGCCGACATTATTGTTTAATTGGGTCCCAAGGAAAGCAAATAAAATAGCGAACTCTTTTCCTAGGTGGTCTCTAAATTTTGCTTGGTTAAGGTGTCTTGATGTTATGTTTGTTCCTAATACTATTGTAAAAATTATTTGGAGCAACAAATCCCTAGTTGAGGAGCTTGTTCCCTTTGTTATTTTGTTGGTTTTTCCACTAGTTGTTTTAATAAAATATTTTTTCTTTTTTTTTGAAATGTGTGCTTTGACTCAAGTTCAATAAGTTTTATACTTGTTTTTTTACACAAAATTATTGGGTTACTTTGTTGAACCCAATAAAGTAACGCATTTATGAGTTTTATTTATTCTTTCCCTTCTATCCATTGCCTAATTTGGAACACACTTAGAAATATTACTTTCAAATTTACAATTTTTTTATCTATATTTTAAATAAATTAATAAATGACAATATTATAATAATAATTATTAATTTTTTATAATTGTTATAAATCCAAGTCTTAGAAATATTACTTTCAAATTTACAATTTTTTTATCTATATTTTAAATAAATTAATAAATGACAATATTATAATAATAATTATTAATTTTTTATAATTGTTATAAATCCAAGAAACTTACCTAAAAATCCAAAAACTTGACTGCCAAGAAAAAAAAAATAAAGAAAAAGTTATTGAAATAAAAGAACAAACAAAATGTATTAATGAATAGATGAAAAATAAAACATGTCAATAGATAGATGATTTTTAAGATTATCAAAATAATGATGACATTGACTTGAACTATAGAGATGAAACTAATGTCGCAAGATGATTAATACAACGAGAAAACAAAATATTATTTTAGTTAATATATTATGTATAGGGCAAAATTTAGATATAGTACCTTAGGTACAGTACTTCATGTACCCATTTTAAAATTAAAACACCTGTCCACTTACTTAACAATGATAATGTCGTTTGCTTCTCTGTTTATTTCTTTTCATTTTTTTTCCCCTGTTTCAGACTAAAGCATTCTGACTCTTGAACTCCCACCAAACACTCTTTGCTCCTACCGTTCTCTCTCTCCCTCTCTGTTCTTCTCTTTCTCTCTTTCTTTCCTTCTCTCTTACTCAGATTAGATGAAATAGACGAATCCAGCTCTCTGTTTTCGCAAATTGGTTGGCTAGCGCTAAGAAAATTCGTTGGTATGTATTAGCTAAATCTCATTATAGGTTTTCAATTCTAGTTGCTGGGTTTGTGTTATTTTGAGGTTTGGTATAGTTTTTCTTTGTTGATTATGATCTATGTATCAATTTTTGTTATTGGGTCTATGTTATTATTGCTTTGGTTTGTTTTGATTTGGGTTTTCAATTATAGTTGATGAGTTTGAGTTATTTTGAGGTTTGGAAGAGTTTTCCTTTGGCTATTTCTGACGAAAGTTTCAATTTTGGTTAATGGGTTTGTCTTAGTATTGCTTTGGTTAATTTTAATTTGGGGTTTCAATTATAGTTTATGGGTAAGGGCAACCTTAAACAATTTACATTGACCAAATTTTTTTTATATATATAGTGAGGTAAACTAGAGGAACATAGCTTTAGCAATATTGCTACACTTTGGTCCAAAAATGATACACCTGTTAATGTAAAATTCAAGATTCCAGAGTGATATTCTATATCAACTAACGAAGGGAATATAATATATATAAGCCGCAAAGGATTTCTGCACTCTGCACTGGTTTCTTTGAATTGGGTACTGCTGGATTTCGGCACTAGATAGCTGCTGCCTGCAATGTGTGGGTTGTTGTTTTCTTAATGCAATTGCATCAATTGCACTCATTGAATAGGCTTGCTTGTGTATTTGATGGTGAAAGTGGTAATAAATACATGTGTACATAATATTACGGATTGCATCATTCATTTCTTTTGAGCTGAATATTGCCAATTGTTGTGCGTGTACAATTTTTTTGTGTGGATTATTTAATTAGTGTACTTGAAAATCTTAAGGTCTTCTTGGGTTTGGATGAGGGCTATACTTATTGGATCATAAATGAATGTAGCCAATGGCTTTAATAGTTATATGCTTTGCCTTCAAGATCATATCTCCACTTCATGCAAGACCCGCTTGGAAAAATAGTAACTACTTTGGTATTTTGGACGTCAGAAACTTGAAAGAAAGCATTGTTTTTTTCATTCATCAAGTAAAATTTGCACCGATATATTTCTCAGCTTAACAACATGTCCAACCAATACTAAACTAATAATATCATTTCAGATAACAGAAAATTATTCTCATATACACAAATATGCACTTCCACACAAATGTACTGCACATCTATACACATAGCTCTTAGTTCCCACTATTTTCTTTTTAAGGGTCCATTTTGTTGGAGGAGTGGAAAAGTGGGAGGATGAAAAATTAGTGGGATGATAGAAAAGATTTGGTTTTTTCTCATGTGAGTTTGGTTTGAGAGGGTGGAAAAGTGGGAGAATGGAAATCCTTTTTATTTGGTTGAAGAGAAAAATGGGAGGATGAAAAATGTAGTTTATATAAATTGACTATTATGTCCTTGTTATATAATAGTGGGAAAGTGAGAGAGGTAAGTGAGTGTAATAAAGTGAGAGCATTTGTGTAAATTATATTATCAGCATCTTTTCCGCCCCATTTTCCTCCCAAATTGGGAGGATAAAAAAGTGTGGGCCCGAAGGGATTATTTTCCTCCTCATTTTCTGTCTTTCTTGTTTTCTCTCTTGAACTAAATGATAGAAAATCCCATTTTTCACCCTATTTTCCTTTCTCTATTTTCCATCCTCCATGTTTTCGCCTCAACCGAACATACCATAAGTGCAGGCAAATGAAGGCTAGTGGACTCTTTTTATAAAGGATGAGGCAACCTGTGATACACATAGAGCCAAAACTCACAATAAATTCAAATGAAATGGCGTAAATCCCCATTTATAACTCAAAAAAAAAAAAAAAACTTTGTTTTGATAATAAAATGAAGTAAACAATGTTTTATTAAATTGTGAACTCATATTACAAATATCACATGGCATATTGCAAAAGAGAGTACACTAAAGTAAAAAAAAAAAAAAAAAAAATAAAAAAAAATTCACAAATTAAATACAATGCTTATTGTGCTATTTTTAAATAACTTTAAAAAAAAAAAAAAAAAAAATAAAAAAAAATTCACAAATTAAATACAATGCTTATTGTGCTATTTTTAAATAACTTGCAATTGTACAAAATAATTTGAATGTATTCAACATCTTAAGTCATACTGCCTATTCAATCTAACACGTTTTTCTGCATTTGAAATGGTTGAGTTGCAAATCATTTTATGTCTCCATGTTGTATAAATCTTTCATCCAAACAATGCACATATTTTTGGATATTATAATCGTTTCTTTTAGTTCTCCTACTAGGCTTAACACTAATACATCTTGATACTAAGATATTCTTTCCAATCAGTATGAAATATAACAGGATCAGTCCGATTAATGAACTCGATCAACTCATTTTGGTGAATGAGAATAGATTTTCTAGGCAAGCTTTAATAGACCAGGAATGAATGGTCAATCCTTGAGATGCATCGCTCATAAATCTTGAAGTGGCAAACTTTGCCAATCTGTTTGCCTATGCACAAGTTAGAACCAAGGAAAAATGAGAAATATTAACAAAAATAGTCAAATGTTAGTAAAATTTCATTTCTAAATAATCAAACAAAGTGAATAACTATACACACAATATTTCAAGAATAATAAGTGCCAATAAAAATTTTGAAACATGTTTTGAACTTTAGCTTGTAAACAATTAAACCTCTAGTTGGAAAAGAACATATAATTGTGAATCTTGAGATCCATTGTCATTCTTTAATTTTTGGTCAGAGGATGAATTAGATTTATTCAGCCAACTCAAATTAGCTTCACCAATAGAATATAAAATTTATATATGAACGAATAGGTGCATATCCTAAATCAGCAATGACAATGCTGACATTATCTTCTGATCATTGGTCCTACAGGGCATATGCATTTTTAGGTCATTATAACTTCCCAAGTAAAATACCTAACCAACCTATGTAGATTAAAAAAATTTATCATTTAATTCATTACCCGAACTACTTGAGCCAGTGCTTCACAAATCACTAGCTAGTTGAAATCAAAATAAGAGGAAAGTTAACACTGCCCATGTTTAAAATATAAATGAAAAGAAAAGAATATGCAATTTATACTGGCTTTAAGGTTGTATGGGACCAATTTACTAAGTACTAACACTACACATGAACATCTCCATGCTGTTGAAGTTGATTTCTAACAAAAGCAACTGCATTTGAGCTAAAAAGCAATATAAAAAATGTTAAGCAACTACAAACCAGCCAAGAAAGACTACAATTTAAAGGACTGTCAAATTCATTATCGACAAGAAAGACTATATTTCTATAATCATTAAGGAAACATTCTTATCATTAAAATGGTGTTCAAGTAACATTGAACACCATTTTAATTATTTGGGAAGTTTAGCACATCTGATAGGGATAACTATAATTTTTATTTTTCCATTGAACATAAAATATGTAACCACTTTAAGAATCAAATCACTAAGATTTTTAAAGGAGTCAATACAAACGATTGAAATCAATAGCAAAGCTTTTGTCTTGTTCCTAAAATACATCACAAGAGACATGGAATATGTGATGCTATTGGGAGACAATCCTAGTCCCTTCATATCAGATAAAACTTCCATAGCCTTTTGCAATTGATCTCCATCACCTGCAATGAAGTTTCACTATATGATTTCTAGAAAATCCTCACCATACTCACAATTTGAATATCACAAACCCAATAGCTAGAATTGAAAACTCAAATCAAAACAAACCAAAGCAATAATAACACAGTCCCAATAACAAAAATTGATACCCAGATCATAATCAACAAAGAAAAACTCTACCAAACCTCAAAATAACACAAACCCAGCAACTAGAATTGCAAACCTATACTGAGATTTAGCCAATACATACCAACAAATTTTCTTAGTGCTAGCCAACCAATCTGCGAAATCAGAGCGAGATTGAGTTATTTTTAGAGCTGAATTCATCTATTTCATCTAATCTGAGTGAGAGAGAAGGAAAGAAAGAGAGAGAGAGAGAAGAACAGAGAGGGAGAGAAAGAATGATAGGAGCTTGGGGTTTTAGGGTTTTTAGTTTTCTCGTGGGAAGTCTTTAGTTGAAATAGGGAGGAAAAAAAAGAAGGACAAGAAATAAACGGAGAAGCAAACGACAATATCACTTTTTTTTTTTTTATGAAAAACTCCTAAACTTCATTCAACAACTAGGACAAAAGAGTCCATAGATAATACATTGTGCATAAGTTGGTCAACAATAGATGGGGGAGAGTCCTCCACCCAAATTACACTTTCTAGGATTGGTTTGGCTTCTTTAGCCATTACGTGTGCAGCTATATTGCTGCTTCTCCTCGTGTGTGAGATCTTCTAGTTGTCAAACTTCTTGAGCCACCAAGAGATGCCTTCAGATATCTTCTAGATAGAGATGACAGGGGTGACTATGCCATTAAGAGCTTGGACCACTGCCAACGAATCTCCTTCTACAACAACATTCTTTAGACTCAGATCCTATGCTAGCAAAATACATTCTTCTACAGGCTTTGCTTCGGCCTCAATTACACCTAATGGCAGACATATTTTCTTACTTATCGCTCCCATTACCTTTTCTTTAGCATTTCTAATAACCACCCCCACACCGATACTACCTTGCTCTTTGAAGACCACTCTGTCCACATTGACCTTATACCAATTGGGTGGAGGCAGAGACCAACTCTTTGAGGGATGCTTGAAACTTGGGGGGCCACTAGGCATATGAGTCTGAAATTCCTCAACGTACCTCCGTGCTTCCAAAGCTATCTCTCTCCTCTGTTTGCCATGTCCTCCATGTCTAATAACATTCTTGTTGTTCCAAAGACTCCACACTGTAGTAGCAAAGACCTCCCAATCATTAACACCATAGTGCTCTCGTAGCTACCAAAGCACATCAATGAATTCCTTTAGGGTTGGGATCCAAAAGGCATGCCTAACTTTCAATTCTTCCCAGGTATCCTTTGCTGTATTACAGCTCCACAAAATGTAACTTGTGGTCTCTCTCTCATTGCAAATGTCACACTTATCGTCTGTGATAATCTTTCGCAGCTTTAGACCATGCTTAATGGGTAGGATGTTCCTACATACTCTCCACATAAAGTGCTTAATCTTACTTTGGCACTTTAAATTCCATATAGCTTTCCATAGGGCTTGCATTTTAGAGTTGTTTGAGCATTCAGGGCTGTGGCTCTTCGACTTAGCTTCCTTAAGCATCTTGTAGGCAACTTTGTAGGCACTGTTCACTGTAAAGGTCCCATTAGGTGTTTTTGTCCATACTTGAGAGTCTTCTAGGGCTATGGGGCTTATTGGGATGCCAAGGATTACTTCTGCTTCATGAGGTAAGAAGGAGGTTCTAAAAAGGTCAGCGTTCCACCATCTACCCTTTTCATCCATCAAACCCGACACCATTTCCTCTCCTCCTCTAATCTGGACTTTTGGGCTTGTCACCTTGTACGTATCAGCCACTGGCATCCACCTATCATTCCAAATATGCACCCTTCTGCCATTGCCAATCACCCACCTAGTTCCCTTTGATCAGTAAAAACCAATAAGAAATTGAAATTTTAGAATACAAAAAATTCAAGAAATTTTCCCTAGCAAACTTTCTCGGTAACCAAACAGAAACCAAGAAAAAGAAAAAGAACAATGTCAATCCCAAATGGAGACCCCTTTCATTTCGGGTTGGTATCTTTATGTTGAGTCCATTCCAGTGGCTTTGATGGGGACAAATCTAACTAAATATGTTTACACAAAACCCAGATAATCTGGTGGCCAAATTTCTCCTGGAAACTTCAAAAAATTAAATCAAAACACCAAACCCATGGATCTAAAATCAACCTCAAAACCCAATTTTCCAAACCCTAACAACCAAAAGAAAATCCATTACAAAGGAAACAAACTTGCTCATCAGGTGGCTATGATGAGATCTTTGATTGACGATTTGATGGCTGGAACGGCAATGACGGCGCAAGGCAAGGATGGGGACGGTGCATGCATGTTTACATTTTAGAGACCCAATCCCTTCCACTCGTTTTGATATTTTCTGATCCATTAATTCCGCTCACATTTTGACTTTTAGTTTTCTGTTTCTTTACCATCATCAAAACTAAAAGAGGAAATACGAAGGAATTTTTTTTTCTTTTATACAAGTGTTCCTCTCTCTCTCTCTCTGTGTTTGGTTCCCAAAGAATGAATATAACCCTGTTGGGTTTATGTTTATGTTATTATTTTAGTTCAAATTTTGTACAGTGAGATAGACTGTTGAAAACTTGAAATTGTAATTTGTGGATCAATTTTTTAGAAGAACTGTAATTAAGTTGAGATGTCCAGCGGACATGTTTATTAAGAAAAGTAATAATATTTAGCAGCAATTTCTTTTCAACTTATACATATTTTTAATTGGGAAAATGCTATCTTGGCATTTAAAAATATTTATTAAATATTATTTTATTATTTTATTTGCCATGTCAACATCAAATGTGCTGATTGTGCCTACCATTTGACACACAAGTATTTTCCGTTAGGAAGTTAACGGTAGGGACCAAATTGATTGCAAGTTGAAAATAGTAGGGACCAAATTGACTATTACCAAATGTAGGGACCAAATTGACTATGAGCTCAAAATGTATGGACCAAAATAGTGTTTTCGCATTTTTTTTAATGGAAAGTAAGAGGTGGGGTTCAAATGTCGAGGAGAAAGTTTCACATATACATACACTAAAATTATATTAGAGCAAAATTCCTATTTTATATTAAAAAAAAGACGACATTATTGTTTAATTGGGTCCCAAGGAAAGCAAATAAAATAGCGAACTCTTTTCCTAGGTGGTCTCTAAATTTTGCTTGGTTAAGGTGTCTTGATGTTATGTTTGTTCCTAATACTATTGTAAAAATTATTTGGAGCAACAAATCCCTAGTTGAGGAGCTTGTTCCCTTTGTTATTTTGTTGGTTTTTCCATTAGTTGTTTTAATAAAATATTTTCTCTTTTTTTTGAAATGTGTGCTTTGACTCAAGTTCAATAAGTTTTATACTTGTTTTTTTACACAAAATTATTGGGTTACTTTGTTGAACCCAATAAAGTAACACATTTATGAGTTTTATTTATGCTTTCCCTTCTATCCATCGTCTAATTTGGAACACACTTAGAAATATTACTTTCAAATTTACAATTTTTTATCTATATTTTAAATAAATTAATAAATGACCATATTATAATAATAATTATTAACAAAAACTTGACTGCCAAGAAAAAAAAAATAAAGAAAAAGTTATTGAAATAAAAGAACAAACAAAATATATTAATGAATAGATGAAAAATAAAACATGTCAATAGATAGATGACTTTTAAGATTATCAAAATAATGATGACGTTGACTTGAACTATGGAGATGAAACTAATTTCGCAAGATGATTAATACAACGAGAAAACAAAATATTATTTTAGTTAATATATTATGTATAGGGCAAAATTTAGATATAGTACCTTAGGTACAGTACTTCATGTACCCATTTTAAAATTAAAATATATGTCCACTTACTTAACAATGATAATGTCGTTTGCTTCTCTGTTTATTTCTTTTCATTCTTTTCCCCTGTTTCAGACTAAAGCATTCTGACTCTTGAACTCCCACCAAACACTCTTTGCTCCTACCGTTCTCTCTCTCCCTCTCTGTTCTTCTCTTTCTCTCTTTCTTTCCTTCTCTCTTACTCAAATTAGATGAAATAGACGAATCCAGCTCTCTGTTTTCGCAAATTGGTTGGCTAGCGCTAAGAAAATTCGTTGGTATGTATTAGCTAAATCTCATTATAGGTTTTCAATTCTAGTTGCTGGGTTTGTGTTATTTTGAGGTTTGGTATAGTTTTTCTTTGTTGATTATGATCTATGTATCAATTTTTGTTATTGGGTCTATGTTATTATTGCTTTGGTTTGTTTTGATTTGGGTTTTCAATTGTAGTTGATGAATTTGAGTTATTTTGAGGTTTGGAAGAGTTTTCCTTTGGCTATTTCTGACGAAGGTTTCAATTTTGGTTAATGGGTTTGTCTTAGTATTGCTTTGGTTAATTTTAATTTGGGGTTTCAATTATAGTTTATGGGTAAGGGCAACCTTAAACAATTTACATTGACCAAATTTTTTTTATATATATAGTGAGGTAAACTAGAGGAACATAGCTTTAGCAATATTGCTACACTTTGGTCCAAAAATGATACACCTGTTAATGTAAAATTCAAGATTCCAGAGTGATATTCTATATCAACTAACAAAGGGAATATAATATATATAAGCCGCAAAGGATTTCTGCACTCTGCACTGGTTTCTTTGAACTGGGTACTACTGGATTTCTGCACTAGATAGCTGCTGCCTGCAATGTGTGGGTTGCTGTTTTCTTAATGCAATTACATCAATTGCACTCATTGAATAGGCTTGCTTGTGTATTTGATGGTGAAAGTGGTAATAAATACATGTGTACATAATATTACGGATTGCATCATTCATTTCTTTTGAGCTGAATATTGCTAATTGTTGTGCGTGTACAATTTTTTTGTGTGGATTATTTAATTAGTGTACTTGAAAATCTTAGGGTCTTCTTGGTTTTGAATGAGGGCTATACTTATTGGATCATAAATGAATGTAGCCAATGGCTTTAATAGTTATATGCTTTGCCTTCAAGATCATATCTCCACTTCATGCAAGACCCGCTTGGAAAAATAGTAACTACTTTGGTATTTTGGATGTCAGAAACTTGAAAGAAAGCATTGGTTTTTTTCATTCATCAAGTAAAATTTGCACCGATATATTTCTCAGCTTAACAACATGTCCAGCCAATACTAAACTAATAATATCATTTCACATAACAAAAAATTATTCTCATATACACAAATATGCACTTCCACACAAATGTACTGCACATCTATACACATAGCTCTTAGTTCCCACTATTTTTCTTTTAAGGGTCCATTTGGTTGGAGGAGTGGAAAAGTGGGAGGATGAAAAATTAGTGGGATGATAGAAAAGATTTGGTTTTTTCTCATGTGTGTTTGGTTTGAGGGGGTGGAAAAGTGGAAGAATGGAAATTTTTTTTATTTGGTTGAAGAGAAAAATGGGAGGATGAAAAATCTAGTTTATATAAATTGACTATTATGTCCGTGTTATATAATAGTGGGAAAGTGAGAGAGGTAAGTGAGTGTAATAAAGTGAGGGCATTTGTGTAAATTATATTATCAGCATCTTTTCCTCTCCATTTTCCTCCCAAATTGGGAGGATAAAAAAGTGTGGGTCCGAAGGGATTATTTTCCTCCTCATTTTCTGTCTTTCTTGTTTTCTCTCTTGAACTAAATGATAGAAAATGCCATTTTTCACCCTATTTTCCTTTCTCTATTTTCCATCCTCCATGTTTTCGCCTCAACCAAACATACCATAAGTGCAGGCAAATGAAGGCTAGTGGACTCTTTTTATAAAGGATGAGGCGACTTGTGGTACACATAGAGCCAAAACTCACAATAAATTCAAATGAAATGGCGTAAATCCCCATTTATAACTCAAAAAAAAAAAAAAAAAAACTTAGTTTTGATAATAAAATGAAGTAAACAATGTTTTATTAAATTGTGCATTTTTAGGTCATTATAACTTCCCAAGTAAAATACCTAACCAACCTGTGTAGATTAAAAAAATTGATCATTTAATTCATTACCCGAACTACTTGAGCCAGTGCTTCACAAATCACAAGCTAGTTGAAATCAGAACAAGAGGAAAGTTAACACTGCCCATGTTTAAAATATAAAGGAAAAGAAAAGAATATGCAATTTATACTGGCTTTAAGGTTGTATGGGACCAATTTACTAAGTACTAACACTACACCTGAACATCACCATGCTATTGAAGTTGATTTCTAACAAAAGCAATTGCATTTGAGCTAAAAAGCAATATAAAAAATGTTAAGCAACTGCAAACCAGCCAAGAAGGACTACAATTTAAAGGACTGTCAAATTCATTATCGACAAGAAAGACTATATTTCTATAATCATCAAGGAAACATTCTTATCATTAAAATGGTGTTCAAGTAACATTGAACACATTTTAATTATTTGGGAAGTTTTGCACATCTGATAGGGATAACTATAATTTTTATTTTTCCATTGAACATAAAATATGTAACCACTTTAAGAATCAAATCACTAACATTTTTAAAGGAGTCAATACAAACAATTGAAATCAATAGCAAAGCTTTTGTCTTGTTCCTAAAATACATCACAAGAGACATGGAATATGTGATGCTATTGGGAGACAATCCTAGTCCCTTCATATCAGATAAAACTTCCATAGCCTTTTGCAATTGATCCCCATCACCTGCAATGAAGTTTCACTATATGATTTCTAGAAAATCCTCACCATACTCATAATTTGAATATCACAAACCCAATAGCTAGAATTGAAAACCCAAATCAAAACAAACCAAAGCAATAATAACATAGTTCCAATAACAAAAATTGATACCTAGATCAGAATCAACAAAGAAAAACTCTACCAAACCTCAAAATAACACAAACCCAGCAACTAGAATTGCAAACCTATAATGAGATTTAGCCAATACATACCAACAAATTTTCTTAGTGCTAGCCAACCAATCTGCGAAATCAGAGTGAGATTGAGTTATTTTCAGAGCTGAATTCGTCTATTTCATCTAATCTGAGTGAGAGAGAAGGAAAGAAAGAGAGAGAGAGAGAGAAGAACAGAGAGGGAGAGAAAGAATGATAGGAGCTTGGGGTTTTAGGGTTTTTAGTTTTCTCATGGGAAGTCTTTAGTTGAAATAGGGAGGAAAAAAAAGAAGGAAAAGAAATAAACGGAGAAGCAAACGGCAATATCACTTTTTTTTTTTGATGAAAAACTCCTAAAATTCATTCAACAACTAGGACAAAAGAGTCCATAGACAATACATTGTACATAAGTTGGTCAACAATAGATGGGGGAGAGTCCTCCACCCAAATTACACTTTCTAGGATTGGTTTGGCTTCTTTAGCCATTACGTGTGCAGCTATATTGCTGCTTCTCCACGTGTGCGAGATCTTCTAGTTGTCAAACTTCTTGAGCCACCAAGAGATGCCTTCAGATATCTTCTAGATAAAGATGGCAAGGGTGACTATGCCATTAAGAGCTTGGACCATTGCCAACGAATCTCCTTCTACAACAACATTCTTTAGACTCAGATCCCATGTTAGCAAAATACCTTCTTCTACAGGCTTTGCTTCGGCCTCAATTGCACCTAATGGCAAACATATTTTCTTACTTATCGCTCCCATTACCTTTCCTTTAGCATTTCTAATAACCACCCCCACACCGATACTACCTTGCTCTTTGAAGACCACTCCGTCCACATTGACCTTATACCAATTGGGTGGAGGCAGAGACCAACTCTTTGAGGGATGCTTGAAACTTGGGGGGCCACTAGGCATATGAGTCCGAAATTCCCCAACGTACCTCCGTGCTTCCAAAGCTATCTCTCTCCTCTGTTTGCCATGTCCTCCATGTCTAATAACATTCTTGTTGTTCCAAAGACTCCACACTGTAGTAGCAAAGACCTCCCAATCATTAACACCATAGTGCTCTCGTAGCCACCAAAGCACATCAATGAATTCCTTAAGGGTTGGGATCCAAAAGGCATGCCTAACTTTCAATTCTTCCCAAGTATCCTTTGTTGTATTACAGCTCCACAGAATGTAACTTGTGGTCTCTCTCTCATTGCAAATGTCACACTTATCGTCTGTGATAATCTTTCGCAGCTTTAGACCATGCTTAATGGGTAGGATGTTCCTACATACTCTCCACATAAAGTGCTTAATCTTACTTTGGCACTTTAAATTCCATATAGCTTTCCATTGGGCTTGCATTTTAGAGTTGTTTGAGCATTCAGGGCTGTGGCTCTTTGACTTAGCTTCCTTAAGCATCTTGTAGGCAACTTTGTAGGCACTGTTCACTGTAAAGGTCCCATTAGGTGTTTTTGTCCATACTTGAGAGTCTTCTAGGGCCATGGGGCTTATTGGGATGCCAAGGATTACTTCTGCTTTATGAGGCAATAAGGAGGTTCTAAAAAGGTTAGTGTTCCACCATCTACCCTTTTCATCCATCAAACCCGACACCATTTCCTCTCCTCCTCTAATCTGGACTTTTGGGCTTGTCACCTTGTACGTATCAGCCACTGGCATCCACCTATCATTCCAAATATGCACCCTTCTGCCATTGCCAATCACCCACCTAGTTCCCATTTTGAACACCTCCTTTGCCGATAGGATGCTCCTCTAAATGTAATTTGGCCTTTTCCCCATTTGAGCCTCTATAAAGGTTGTCTCCGTGAAATACTTTGCTTTGAAAACTTTATGGACTAGAGAGTCTGGGTTTTCCTAAATTTGCAAACCCTATTTCGCCAACAACGCCAAATTAAACGCCTTTAAGTCCCTAAACCCCAACCCACCTTCAACCTTCGGCCTACACAGCTTTTCCCAAGACAACCGAGCTAATTTTCTTTCGTTTGCCTTTTGACCCCACCAAAAATTTGCCCATTAAAGAATTTAGATCTGAGCATAATGAATCTGGAAGCTTAAAGCAGCTCATCATGTGCATGGGAGTCACTTGCACTACTGCCTTTATCAAAATTTCTTTACTTGCATTGGACAATAGTTTACATTTCCAAACAGCAACTTTTCGGTTCACTTGATCCTTTATCCAATTAAAGGCTTTCCCCAACTCATCAGCGTGGCAGTATCACTATTAAGTAAATGGACAGGTGATTTAATTTTAAAAGGGGTACCTTAGGTACTGTACCTAAAGTACTGTATCTAAGTTTTGCCGTATGTATAATTACATTTGAGTTTAACTAATTTGAACGTGGATGTTATAAATATATTTTAAAATAATTTATTTAGTTAGTTTTGTTAAATATTATTACATAAATGATGGATAAATGATGATATTGAATATATTTCAAATTTATAATAAATATGCATTATATATATTTCTAATTTTTCATAAATTTTATAAAGTGTTTGTATATCTTTTGATACATAATAGAAAAAAAAATGGATTCATGAATCGATTCATTTTTTGACAACTATGAATAATACTACAAACATAATAAAATTCACTCTAACAACAAATAAAAACATAATAAATTTCACAATTTATTGATGACTTTTGATTCAAACAACATGATAGATGAGACTGAAGTGGGCATCCCTGACTTGGCCATTCATGGCCATGCCTGAGGTGAATCTTGATGTACCTAATCTCAACAAGACCCAACTGCAAATGCAAATAATTCAATCTTGTATAAAGTCTGATGATGCAAAGAAAATCAGTAGGCTGAATGCTCCGGGCTTCAATGGATTAGTAATTACTTGGAAGGCCTAAAAGAAAAAAAAGTGACATAAAATCAAAGGAGACCAGGGTGAACTGGCCAAGAACCCTCCGATGCTTAAGTTAGTTTTCTCTCTCAAACTCGAGAACTCCAACTTTTTGGGAATAATCAGAACTTACTTTGTTTCATGAGGATGAATGCTTATATAGTCTGCTTTGGAGTGGTTACTTGTCTTGTAACTTCCCCCATATTTATGGAAATTTGAAGGTTTACACTTAACTCTTACAACCGCTATAGAAGTTATAATATTTACTCTTATCTTCTATAACTGTCATTGGAAGTTAAGTGCTTGGCAGGAAGTTATAGCAATGAATCAGGATCTTACTCAAATACGAAAATGGTTACACGTGGTCTGATTCATAAGCTCTTGTAGATAAATCTTACATTTAGAAATATTCCCAAGTATCAAAGGGTCGTCCATGTCTAGACGACTTTCCTTGGTCTAGACGGGCTTCTCATAATAACTTAAGGCAACCCATGAATAATACAATTGACGAGTAGGAGCAGGCCCAATTGTCGCAGTAACCTACATTCTAAGGCTGACCACTCAAGGACGAGATATACTTGTCCTTTTCCATCAGTTGCTCCCTTGTCCTTGTGTTGTCTATCATAAGAAATAAAAAATGGATTCATGAATCGATTCATTTTTTGACAACTATGAATAATACTACAAACATAATAAATTTCACTCTGACAACAAAAAAAAACATAATAAATTTCACAATTTATTGATGACTTTTGATTCAAACAACATGATAGATGAGATTGAAGTGGGCATCCCTGACTTGGCCATTCATGGTCATGCTTGAGGTGAATCTTGATGTACCCAATCTCAATAAGACCCAATTGCAAATGCAAATAATTCAATCTTGTATAAAGTCAATTAACAACTTGATTCGGTGCATCAAATTAGGGCAAGACGACTTCTATTTAGTGCTTTAGCGCACTAGACGAAACATGATGCAAACACATGACCATTTGGACACGTGTAAATTGTATCGGTTTTAATACAATAGAGTCATCAAATTAAAAATCTTATTATTATTATTATTTTTTTTTTATAAATTAAAACTCTTATTGATTATTTATTTATTTATTTAGAAACAAACATTTATTTTTTATATATGAAAAACAAATACTTAGGGCCTGTTTGTTATCGTGGTTTAAACAACAGTTTTTAGTGTTTAAACAACATTACATATATTTTCACACACTTTTTTACTCACACGTATTTTTAAAAAATACAAATAACTTTACTTTAATAACGTTATCAAACGGATAAGAAAAAATAGTACAAATAATGTTACTAGAACAACATTATCAAATGCATAAGAAAAAAGAAAAAAAAAACCCTCATCATATTTTTTATTGGATGAGAATAAAGAGTACCCTTAAAACTGCTGACCTGGTATCAAAAATTTCTGAAAACACACGCATGTTCGGAACCAAAGTACTAGACACTTCTCAAATTCTACGAGTGCACTTTGGACATCGACAGAGAGATCGTTGTCGACAAAGGCACAACTCAACGCAAACAACCAGGTACCAAAACCCAATACCCAAATCATATCGAAATCTTATTTTTGTTTTTTAAGATTGTGCCTCCATCTCAATCTCCAACTTTTATTGATGATTCTTTCTTCTGGGTTCAACTAATCACTTGAAAGTTTAGGGTTTATATTGGGTTTTTCATTATACCCCGTTTGGTTGCTGAGAAAAAATGGGTAGGAATCGAAAAAAATTAAAGTTGGGTTTTTTTCTTTATCTGGGTCTTATAAAAGCAGTAATGTAAATGTCCACTCAATTTTGCCCAACAAACAGTTTTGGAGAATAGGGTGTTAAAGACAGGAATTTTTGATCCGGGGTTTTCTTGAGTAACCAAACAGGGTGTTAATGTTTGTGAAATGGCACTTGGGTTTTTCTCGAACATACAAAATCTATGGCCTTTTTCTTTGCTGAAATATGATGATTTGAGATTGTCTGATGAACTGGTTCGTAAACTTTCGGTACCCGAACATACAAAACGTTTCATTTTTGCGGTTCGTGAGCCTGAAACTCAGTCTGTGATTTATATATTGGCTGCTCAGAATTTATCCGAGCGATCAGCTATAGATGCTGAGTGTTTAATTAGGGAAGTTAGACCTGATGCTGTTGTGGCCCAGGTGAGCAATTCATCCCTTACAGAAATTCAATCTGAAGAGAGTGAATTGAGAGATGGTGCGGTTCCCACTTCTTCGTTTGGAGTGCTTAAACGATGTTTTGTTGATAAGATTAATAAGGAGAGGTATGAATGTGTTGCTGGCAACTCTGTTTTGCGAGAGATTTTTGGGACTAGTTTTCATGGACATTTTTTTGCAGCCAAGAGGGCAGCTGAGGAGGTTGGATCCTCATTCTTGGTGCTTGAATCGCCCTCTGTGAAGTCTTCTGTTGGGGATAAGCCCCCGGAGGAAATTGACACGGGGTACAAGTTTCAAGGTTTAGTTAGTAGTTTGGTTCCTCAGAAAGTGGGTTCTGTTGTTTTTTTGAGTTCAAAGAGATTTTGTCTAACGAATGATATTCAGAAGCAGATGGTGAAGTTGTTATCACCGTCTTTGGATCTATCAATTCCAAGGTTTAGTCACTCAACTTCTGCATCGGAGGTGGGTTCAAAGGAAATTCAACCAATATGCAGTTATGAGGCACCGCCATTTGCTCAGTCCATTTATCCGTTACTCGAGGATCTACATAATATATTTTCTGATCTACCATCAATTGGGAGTGCTCTAGCTCATGCACAGAAAATGCTTCTTGATGTTAATAGGGGTGAAATTGTGGACATTAGCATCCTATCTGAGGTCTACACCTTTCGAATTGCAGTTGAGGGGCTGAGAGTTGCCCTAAACAATGCTGGTCGGTTACCCATTAACAAAATAAGAAATTCCACGCCAGCTAAGATTGATTTTTCAGAGCTTCCATTTGAGGACAAGTCACATGCACTCTTTGCACAGGCCCTTCGGAGTCAGACTAAGAAGTTCCAGACCATAGTGGCAGTAGTTGATGCTGGTGGCTTAGCCAATCTAAGGAAACACTGGAACACTCCTGTTCCTCTGGAGGTCAAGGATTTGGTCGAACAGCTTGTTACAAATTGTGAAGGGGATGGGGAACTTTCAAATCATAATGAGGGGAAGCGATTATTAACAGGTAAACCTGTGGTGGCAGTTGGAGCTGGGGCAACAGCAGTTTTAGGAGCTTCATATGTCTCCAAAGTTGTTCCTGCATCAACTGTTGTGAAAGTTCTAACATTTAAAGTTCCTGCTTCACTTAAAATCTTACTGTCCCAAACTCAGAAGGCGACGTCTCTAGCCCTTGGCAAGACTTTTGGGACATCAAAAGTTGTAGCTTCAAGTATTGCAGGTTATGGAGCCAAAACAACATCCATCTTTAAGGCAACTGCTTCTGCTGAAAAGATCCGGCTAGTAACCCACAGTGTTATAGCCTCTGCTGAGAAGACCAGCTTTTCAGCTATGAGAACAGCATTCTATGAAATAATGAGGAAACGGCAGGTCCGGCCAATTGGTTTGCTACCATGGGCAACATTCGCGTGTAGTATTGCAACTTGCAGCAGCTTGCTTGTGTATGGAGATGGAATTGAATGTGCTGCTGAATCACTTCCTTCAGCTCCATCAATTGCCAGTTTGGGAAGAGGGATCCAAAGCTTACACCAGGTGTCTCAGTCCGCTATTCAAGCAGATGGCACCAGAATACAGAAATCTGTAGAAGCCCTAATATACAGATGGAAGAAAGTAAAGGTGCAATAAAGTAAGAATGTGATTCTATTTGTACACTTGTTCATCTTCTTTATAAAGTGATGCCTGAATAGAGTTCAGGGAAATATACTGTACATGTAAAGTGGTTGTTTTTATTGGGTTTTTATTTCTGTTTTTATTGGTTGTTTTTCTCCATAGAATTATAGAAACTGCTTTTCTGGGATACTTACGGAAGAAATCTTTGCTTCTTTTTTTGCCCTTCCTATGTTGAGTGTAGAATTTTCATAATTCATTCTAATAGAGTTACAACTTATAAATCGCTGGGGAAGAAATTGAATTTGTGTGTTGCTGATGGTGTTACTAATTTTGTTTGTTTAGTATATTCCTTTCTTTCCCCCTATGTTACATTATGAGATGATATACCTGGTCTTGGATTACAATTGTGTACATAACTTTTCTTTTCTTTCCCCTATGAATATATAATTTTTTACATATCTTCTCTAACATTGTTTGTGAATTCTATCTCTCGTCTCGTTACATTTGCAATTTTTACCTATATATATATATATATATATAAAACATTGTTTGTGAATTCTCAACTTTCTTCCACCCCAAACACACAAAAAAAAAAGAAAAAAGATATACATTGTTAAAATTTTCAGTATCCTTACTTCAAAGTTACTTTCCCTGAAATTGTAAATTGCTAGAAATGCTACCTCTTCTTTAATTTGCACATTTATTTATTTATTTTTTGAGTACTTATTGAGTTGAACAATTGAGATCATCAAGGAAGAAATATAAACTTAGAATGTGAAAAGATAAATCTCAGCTGGTTAATATGGAAATCAATTTAGGGATAATGTCAAACTAATGAGATATATAGGTAAATTGGCCTTTGAAGGTAGTCTTATGAATTGTTGAACTGGATGATTATCAAATCCCATACTCATATATATATATATATATATCCTTTCAACTTAGGCCTGTTTGGTATCTCTGTATCTATCTTTTCAACTTGCACTTCATTTGGTACCTCTATTAGAAATGCGTTTAACGGATTTCTATAAAGCAAAATGCTAGTGAGTTTTAGCTCAACTAGCACCTCCACCCCCAAAAAGTTTTAAGTGGAGGGTGAGGTGTTGGGTACAAGACCCATATAATGCACGTGTAAATCACCAATAAAAAAAATAAAACATCTATAAAGCAAAATTCCATGGTTTTTAAATCTGGACCAGATGGTATAGTTTGTTTAAACCGTTAATCTGATCAGAAAAGTATGAATCCTTTTGTTGTTGGACCAATGGTTTGGAATGTACCTCTTTGGCTCACCACACATGACAGGTATTCTATTTCTCTCTAAATTTCTCCATGGTTTAATCAAAATTTTTTTTTTTTTGGGGGATCAAAAGGGCTTGACATATATTTGGGTGTAATTGGGTTTGTTTTTTTGAGATAGTACTGCATAATTGACTTCATAGAAACAGGCAAATGAGGTATGGGTTTTGGAGGTGAGATTTTATTTCGTTATTTTTCTGTGTGATTCACTTGCCTATTTGCGTGTTTGGGCAAGACTGCATAATCATTGTTTCACGCTTCTCCAAACTTACTTTCAATTAATTTTTCTAATGTGGATTACAGCTTGCCCCTTGATTATAAAAACCACGAATACTTAGACGAAACAATTTTAGTTGACCAGATGTGTAGGGGATGTATTAGTCAATGAAGAGCTTTTTAGATTTTTAATAGGCCATGCAGGTTACCATGGAATAATGAACAAAAAGCTATGTCTCAATAATGTTTTGTTGGGTAGCATTTGGTCTTCGCTTTTCATCCTATTGTGGATTGCATTATGGAGGAAAACAAGAGCATGAGTTTTATTATTTATTTGCTCTGGCGAATTTGTAATTGCAAGATATCGGATAAGAATTATATAGGAATTCATTTAGCATCTTTGTGTAGGATGATAAGAATTACAAATGGGATTTATATGGAAAATGAAGTCCAAAAGGTGGACATTGAAAATACTAGAGGTAATAAGTAAGAACAGGGCTACCCGTTTGGGTGCAGCCTAGTGGTTGGAGGCTTGGGATGGGCTATAGACTCAAACATCCTGGGTTTGATCCCCACTAGTAGTTCCCTTAAATTACCTGATACGCAGTTCTAGTGGGTGGGGTTGTGTTTTTATGGCTTACTCCCTAGGGGTGAGTCCAAAGGGCCCTACCTTGGTGAGGTTCCATGTCATGAAAAAAAAAAAAAAAAAAAAAAAAAAAAAACCAAGACATGGCTATCTTGACGGCAAATGCAGAATCATTTCTGGGTTCTTCATTGTTGATGAGGTAAGGCTTCTTGGCAAAGATTGGTGTGCAGTGCCCTTGTGTTTGTTCTGGTTGGTGTGGAGGGAGTATAATCGAAGAGCATTTGAGGGGGTTGAGCGACTTTATGGACCTGAACATGTTCTTGCTGCATACTGTTTATGAATGGACGATTGTTTTATCCACTCATTCATCTTCTTCTTTGCTTACTTTCATTGATAGTTTTAATTTTTCTTGATTTTTACTCGCTCAGTATATCACTTATGTGCTGAGTTTTCCTCTTTTTAATAAAGTTTATTATTTGTCAACCCAAAAAAAAAAAAAATGATGAATTTCTGGTTTCTTCATGTGTTGATGAGGTAAGACTCCTTTAAGAATTTGTGTCTGTACTATGATGAATATTGAGTGTAGTTTTTTTATTATAATTATGTATCATAAATAATAATCTGGCTGGTGCTTAGGTTCTAAGAGATATTAAATGGCATTTTACCGATGAAAAAAAAAATGGTATTTTGTTCCATCTGTTCTTGTTATGATTTTGGATGACCATCTAATTTTAATTTTCTTTATTTCTTTCTTTATTATCATTATTATTGTTTATTTAGATTTCTTACCTCAATTGTGATTTAGATTTGTTGGTGAATTTTGCTTGATGTTTGAGATTTTGCTTTGTGGGAATCTGATGGGGGGGGTTTTGTATTTATGGGTTAGTGGAAAATGTTTAATTTAGGTTATTTTGAATTTTGAGATTTCTTCGCCAAAACCAGGGTCTTGTTCTTGACCCTCACCATCTCAGCTTCCATGATAACATTCTTCTCAATCCTCTACTCTATTTATCACATCTATCACTCCCTTGTGCAGCAGGTCAAGGAGAAAACAATAGGCCAATGCAGAATCTTTGGATCATGATGTTGATTTTCTTCACTTTAACATGTCATACAGGATTAATGCTGTGTAATATACAAGAGTGATGATCAGTAATTGTTATTATAGAACAGATTCAAGTGATTGAAGGTCTGTGTACTGTGAGAATTATGTTGTTGTATGTAGATTAGATTAACGACTTTTCTTTTTCTTTGCCACTTATTAAATGCAAATAATGATAGTTCAAGTTTGTGTACTGCCTGTTTGTAGTGTAAGCTCTCTAAGTGTTTCTTTTTATTTAAGTTGTTTCTGATATTGTCTTGCCACTTTTAAGTTTTAACTTCAATGTCATTTGTACTACTCTCAGTTGCACTCTTGGATCATTGAAAGTAGGTTTTTGACAAAAGAGAGCTGCGGTATATTTGCCTTTATACTCCTTACTTTGAAAAACTAACCTTGCACAGGAGAATCCACTGGCAGATTTTAATCAGCATAATTTACTAACTAGCCATGATCAGGTGCTTGGAAGCATTGAAAGTGCTTCAGATTTTGGCAGTAAATTCATGAATTTTAAAGAGTCTTCAAGAGTATGCAGCAACCAGGATGATATGAGGTGAGTGTTTCTTGGTTTTATTAATTTGTAATCCATTATTTATGTGCTTTAAAAATTGATATGAACTAGTAACTTGTGTCAGATTCACACCTGTATGGAAAAGACCTTCTGAGTGAGTTATTTCAGCTCCACGCTTTCTTTTCTCTGATTCAAAATTCAATCTAGTGGATCCTTAATAAAAAAAAAAATTAATTAATCAAAATATAATTTATTTTTTTTATTTTTATAAAACGAGTAGGTATTTAACTTATAGAAATCAAAGCCAAAATCCATTCTACTGATTTTTGGCTTGGTAGCATTTGATAACATAAGATTTAATTGTAAAAATAATTTCAAGGAAGGACAACTGCTATGTATTTGTTCTTCAATCTAGTATATGTTCTTTTCATTAACGGGTATTTTTTGCTGCTTGTACCTGTAGAACAGGGTAGGTCCACCATAACCATAGTAATTAAGGCGATTTCTGTTCGCCAGACAATTTAGCTTCCTTGTATGTGTTTGTGAGATGAAAATGGTGAAAAGCGTGAGATTTGAGATTTGGGATTCGTTTTCTTTTGATTTTTTTACAATTGTTTTGGTAACCAAATGAAGTTTGTGTAATTAATTGGGAGTTTGTTTGCTTACTGAGAAAAGGATAAGAAAAAAAAAATTAGAGATCTGAATTTTGAACTTAATGAATCTCTTGGGATATAGGTTTCTCCTGGAAGGCTTTGAATTTCAACTAAGATTAATTATAATAATTGGGTTTTTCTTTTAAAAAAACAAAAATGTACTAAGATTTGCTAAATTCACTTTATGTTTTGGGGGAGTAGGGGAGGGGAGGGAAGGGGAGTGCTGCAATAAAGATGGAAGCTACAATATCAATTCACCTTCTGTAAATTATTTTGTTTTTAAAATATTTCTGATGCTCTATCAAGATATTTTTGTAGATGCTTTGTTAACAGGTGGAAGCTTATGAAGCCAAAGGCCCAAAAGGCTTGTGGCTCAGTGGCACTACGTGGTCTCCCCCATGTGGGGGAACTTGGGTTTGAATCTCCCTCTCTCGTTTTTTGTAAGCCCAAAAATATCAACAAAGAATAAATAAAAAAACCAGTGTGCATCCCTGGAGAATGGTAGAGAGCTCAGAGCTTTTTCCTCATGGAATATGTGCGTGTTCCTTCATGTTTGCTCATTAGGGTATGTCTTAATTCTTCTTTATATATTCAGTTTTTATTTTTAGAGTGTTTTTAGTGGGTTGTTGGGTTTGTGCTTGTGGATTTTCGTATGTGTTCATTATTTGAGCTTGCACACAGAATGTGATATTTGTGTTTTGGGTGATATGTTGTGTTTTTCTTCTTCTTCTATTTTTTTAAAATATTTTTTTATCAGGCTTTTATTTGGGTTTTCTTAGTTTGAGCTTTTGTGGTATGTTTTGTGGATTTGTATGTTTGTTGCATAATAAAGTGTACTTAAAGGATTTGTATGATTTAGAGGCTTTCCCCTTCACAGTATGTGTGATCTGCTGAAATTTAGGCAATAAGTTTGTCTCTTTTGTTTTATTCATTTGGGAAGTCTCTATATTCAGTTTGTTCTAGAATTTAGTAAGTAGTTTATTAATCATATGGATTTTGTATGTTCATCAATTCATGTGACAATAGAGCAGATACAAAATTTCTGTATATATTTGTGATGTAAGACTAGGCATTTATGGGGTATGTAGACTTTGTATATTTGTGATTTTGACATATGGTTTCTGAATATTCTAATTTGATGTCTACTTGTGTTCATAAGTTTAGGTTGTGGTTCTTATAATTTTTTCCTATGCATTTGTCATAAGAAACGATTTGGGATTTTCTTATGCTTATGGTATGCATTCTTCTTCTTGAACTTTTGTTTTAATTATTTGTTATCATTTTTATCCTTTTATTTCTTTAAATTTAGCTGATGGGGCTTGAGAACTTTGCATTTTACCATTTTTATGAATAAAAAAAATGGGGTTCACAGTACTTCCACGCCACTTAAACTTTTGCATTGCATTATGGTGCAGGACCATCTGGGCACTAATGAGGCTTGTCAATTGTCACTACTTAAATCCACAACTTCCAAACTCATAGGTGTGACGAGTCATAAGAGCTTTTTATCATTGTCTCCCATAGCGAGTGGTATTAGGTCATCCAAATTGTCCATGGAATGCAGAAGAGAGAGATTTGTAACAAGCATTTTGATTATTCCAAAAACGGATACGTTTATTTAAAAAAAAAAAAAAAATGATGGGGGTATCCAATTTAGTCCAAATATTCTTGACGAGTTTGTTATTGGGTAATCCAAACATTGGAAAATGCTGCTCTTGTTGGCTAATCTATTATCCACGCCTTTTCACATATGCTGGAGATCCCACGTACCCTTATTTTAAGATACTCCAGAGTTGCCAGATAATCCATCATCATGGCATCTAAACAAAGTCGTCAATTCTGCTCTAGTGATTTTTTTTGATTTGTTCATTGAAATGAACTATTTTCGATACTAGCATAATTGATGTGTTGTTTTGGATTTATCACTATTTCTATATAATTTTATAACTTATAACTTATCAATTACTGTTTTTTTTTTGAATAATGATAAGGAAATGGAACTTGTGTATTTTTTATTTTTTTATTTTTTTATAATAATGATGTGCGCCAATTTTTGAAGCCTAAGATTGATTTTTTTATTATTTATTTATTTATTTTTTTGCTTAAGATATGTGCTTCAATTTAAGAGATAAAAGAGTTTGGACAAATTTTTGGAGTTCATTATTTTCAATTTATTTACAATTATGCCATTAAAAACATTTTATGTATCTTAAAGACATCATCTCAACTGTTTTCAAAATCATGTTTTGATGAAGGAAAATATGATTCAATTATTTGAAATTGTATTTAGAAAACATCAGTCAAACAATATATTCAAGTATAGGTCCCACCATTTTATGGTTTGTAAAACAAAAAACTATATTTAAATTATCTTACTAAATAGGTCCTTTGGTTTATTAGTATGAATAAAATTTTCCTATAAATGAATTTGGAGGAAAATTTATTCAATTCTTATGAGACAACTCAAATGAATATCCAAGTGTAGTTTGATCACTTAACTTGTTTATATGATTCATTATATATAAAAAATATACTAAAAGATTCAAATTACAAGTAACTGGCCTTTTGAACTCTTAAATATTGGATTGAAGAAAATTTCTCTATTCTATTTGGAAGAAAATTTTATGTTGTCGTACTTGAAGTTCATCCATTGACAGATTCTCATGCAGTATATACATACACATTGTCATAATTCAAATTCAATGAATTCATGCATTGACAGATCCGCCCTTTATATTGGATTTTATTTTCATATTGGTTATATTGTTCATTTAGGTTAATAATCTAACTACTAAATTTCCTTCATATTTAACTATTTCATTAAGTACTAGTTCTAAAATTTTATAGAACACATGAATATGAACGGTAAGATTCTATTTACAAATTGTTGATCTTGTCATCCATTTAGACTAATAATTTGACCATTAATTGTGCTTTATGTTTGGCTATGTTATGAAGTACTAGTTCTAATTTCTAAAATGTTACAAAACACATGAATATGAATAGTCATATTTTTTTATATTGTTGTAACTAGTAAAAAAAAAAATTTATGGACCACAAAATTATTAATGAATATAAACAACTTTGAAAACAAAAAAAAACCTAATAAGATTTCTTTTTCATCAAGTTAAAGAGTCAAAATAAAAACAGCAGCTAATGCTAAAAACATAAAATTTCACCACCCACCCAATTACTGAAGTAATTTTTTTTTTTTTTTTTCCTTTTGGCTAAAAAGCATAAACTTCGTCTTTAAAGTTTTAAGATTTTCGAATTTTACATTTTAAAGTTTCAGAATTTGAATTTTACTGCTTGATGTTATATTCCATTTGCATTAGCGGCCATTTCTTCCATATTTTCATTAAATGCCACATAAGGTTGGTATGTGTATTTAGTGTCTAGTAAAATAATACCACATCATTTGATATCATTTTATTGGGTGAACTAAATATGATTAGCAAGTTTAGAGCATCCGCAACCGGTTTCTATATCCCATCCTATTTTACCACCTCAAAAAGTAACTTTATCAATTATACAATACAATTTTTCAATTCTCCAACATCCCAAATTTTATATCTCAATTCTACTCATTAAAATAATATTTCTACCGCAATAAAATATTAATATCTCACAATTATCACTGTACAATACAACACATTATTTATTCATTTTTTATTCTTTTTCTCTTTCTTTCTGTTCAAGAACCACCATCATCGCCACCACCGCTGCACACCACCACCACCACCGGCAACCAATAATCTACCATCAACACTCAAAAAAAAAAATCCAGAGAAAAGACTAGAACACTGCCCTCCGTCCATCAAAACCACCACCACCACCCTTTCCGCCCATCAACACCACACAAAAATGAGAGATTTGTAACATGCATTTTGATTATTCCAAAAACGGATACGTTTATTTAAAAAAAAAAAAAATGATGGGGGTATCCAATTTATTCCAAATATTCTTGACGAGTTTGTTATTGGGTAATCCAAACATTGGAAAATGCTGCTCTTGTTGGCTAATCTATTATCCACGCCTTTTCACATATGCTGGAGATCCCACATACCCTTATTTTAAGATACTCCAGAGTTGCCAGATAATCCATCATCATGGCATCTAAACAAAGTCGTCAATTCTGCTCTAGTGATTTTTTTTTGATTTGTTCATTGAAATGAAATATTTTCGATACTAGCATAATTAATGTGTTGTTTTGGATTTATCACTATTTCTATATAATTTTATAACTTATAACTTATCAATTACTTTTTTTTTTTTGAATAATGATAAGGAAATAGAACTTGTGTATTTTTTATTTATTTAATTTTTTTATAATAATGATGTGCGCCAATTTTTGAAGCCTAAGATTGATTTTTTATTTTTATTTTTATTTTTTATTTTTTTTTGCTTAAGATATGTGCTTCAATTTAAGAGATAAAAGAGTTTGGACAAATTTTTGGAGTTCATTATTTTCAATTTATTTACAATTATGCCATTAAAAACATTTTATGTAACTTAAAGACATCATCTCAATTGTTTTCAAAATCATGTTTTGAACAAGGAAAATCTGATTCAATTATTTGAAATTGTATTTAGAAAACATCAGTCAAGCAATATATTCAAGTATAGGTCCCACCATTTTATGGTTTGTAAAACAAAAAACTATATTTAAATTATCTTACTAAATAGGTCCTTTGGTTTATTAGTATGAATAAAATTTTCCAATAAATGAATTTGGAGGAAAATTTATTCAATTCTTATGAGACAACTCAAATGAATATCCAAGTGTAGTTTGATCACTTAACTTGTTTATATGATTCATTATATATAAAAAAATATACTAAAAGATTCAAATTACAAGTAACTGGCCTTTTGAACTCTTAAATATTGGATTGAAGAAAATTTCTCTATTCTATTTGGAAGAAAATTTTATGTTGTCGTACTTGAAGTTCATCCTTTGACAGATTCTCATGCAGTATATACATACACATTGTCATAATTCAAATTCAATGAATTCATGCATTGACAGATCCGCCCTTTATATTGGATTTTATTTTCATATTGGCTATATTGTTCATTTAGGTTAATAATCTAACTACTAAATTTCCTTCATATTTAACTATTTCATTAAGTACTAGTTCTAAAATTTTATAGAACACATGAATATGAACGGTAAGATTCTATTTACAAATTGTTGATCTTGTCATCCATTTAGACTAATAATTTGACCATTAATTGTGCTTTATGTTTGGCTATGTATGAAGTACTAGTTCTAATTTCTAAAATGTTACAAGACACATGAATATGAATAGTCATATTTTTTATATTGTTGTAACTAGTAAAAAAAAATTTATGGACCAAAAATTATTAATGAATATAAACAACTTTGAAAACAAAAACAAACCTAATAAGATTTCTTTTTCATCAAGTTAAAGAGTCAAAATAAAAACAGCAGCTAATGCTAAAAACATAAAATTTCACCACCCACCCAATTACTGAAGTAAAATTTTTTTTTTTTTTTTCCTTTTGGCTAAAAAGCATAAACTTCGTCTTTAAAGTTTTAAGATTTTCGAATTTTACACTTTAAAGTTTTAGAATTTGAATTTTACTGCTTGATGTTATATTCCATTTGCATTAACAGTCATTTCTTCCATATTTTCATTAAATGCCACATAAGGTTGGTATGTGTATTTAGTGTCTAGTAAAATAATACCACATCATTTGATATCATTTTATTGGGTGAACTAAATATGATTGGCAAGCTTACATGACACTTAGCGTATGTTTGGCTTGAGCTAATAAACTCAGTTTTATGTACACTTTAATTTTTTTTTTTAACATTTTCAAAGTATAGAATATATTTATTAAAACAAGTACAAATATATTATTTTAAATAGACACGTAAAGAAAAAATATGAACAAAAGAAGTGATAAAGCAAAAAAAAAAAAAAAAGTTTTAGGCCCATAAAATTCAATAAAATTCAGATAATTAAAATCAGGGGTTGCAGAAGGAATTTGTTTTCTGAAGGTTGAAACGTAAAACTTTAAATAAAAAAGTTGTTAATGGCACCAAATTGCCCAATCTCTCTCGAACTAGGAGTGCAGTTTGAAATCCCAAGACTTATAAACTTAGATATAGACTTTTCAGCTATTTATTATATAGGAAATAGTTTCAACAGAAAATTTCACTCTCTTTCTCTCTCTCGCCTGTATACAGTATCGGAGCATATTCTTCTTCTCCATGGCCTCCGCTTCCAAGCACCAAAACCCATATTCTTCTTCAAAACCTCCCAAACCCCCAAACCCCACCACCCACACTGACAATGCTAATTCTCCTATCATCACTCTCACTCCTTCCCAAGAACACCTCTTCCTCACACGCGCCACCCACCTGACACGCCAAGAACTCCTCCGCCGCCGCTCCCACTACCTCAAACAGCTCTGCAAATGCTACAGAGTTCACTTTTGGCTCTCATGGACCAACTCAGGGTCCAATTCAGACAATACTACTGGGACTACGGTCTCAGCCCCTTCTTAAACGAACAACACACGGCTGAATTTGACGGAGAGAGAGACACCCAATTTGCCAATCTTGAAGGCAATGAAGTAAAAAACAGCAGCAGCAGCACAACCAGAGGTGTGCGTTTGTGGGGTGTAAGTTGAAGTCTATGCCTTTGACCAGCTTTTGCCATCTCCATATTCTCTCTGATTCCAAACAGAAGCTTTACAAGCCTTGCCATTATGTTATCAAGAGGTATTTGTGTTTCCCGCCTCAGTAGTTTTCGTTTTTGTGCTTAATGCTTTAATGGGTACTCGAGAGAATTCTTTGGAATTATGGATTGGTGAGGCTCTATGTTTGAAAATTTTGTTCTTTTTGCTGTGTTCTTTAATGGGTATTTGCTTGGTAAGCAAGCAACTGGTTATGTAGGTGCCAATTCTCCCAGTTCTTTCTCTTCTTTCTTTTTTAGTTTAGTGACAGTTTATCAAACAAGAAAGCAAGAAAACGATAGCGACCGGTTTGGGATACTTGCTTTTCCATAGAGATTGCATGCCCATTTTAAAATTTTTCATAGGAATTAGGAATTAGCGATAGATAAGTTACACACGATTTTTTGTGCGTGTCTGAGTGCATTTGGGTAATTCATAGTGCATGGAAATTTGTGGATTTATCAGTATTTTAGTGCTATTTTAGCTCCCCTCCTTTTTCTCAAATTTTGCATAACTACTTGATGTTTTTCAGATTGCATATAGCATTGAAATTATTTAGCTACATAATTATAAACAGATGCCTAGAATTTTTTGGTTCTAGTGACATATCATACCTAATAGGCTAATACACTAAAACAAATATGAACCTGGCTACCAGCATATACTCAAGGCATGGCCTCTCTTATATAAATTAATGCATTGCAAGTGTCTTTTAAAGACTTTAGAAAGTTAGGAATATTAAATGCAGACCAAAAATGATTTGAGTCATCTGGGTGTTTGAATGCGGTACATGCTACATAATGATGTTAACATGCACCACCTAGTGTGTGAATTCTCTCCCACAATCAGAATGCCTGAAAAATAGTTCTAGAAATCATTCAGTTCACATTTGAACATACTTTAAAGTGGTCAATTGCTTCCTCATTTAATTAAAATCTAAGTTAAGCCTTCCCTGCAGATTATATGATTACCAAGATATAAGTGAGCACTAGGATTTTTCTAAACTAGGAGTTGTAGAAGATGTCCTTATTAGTTGAAAAAAGAGTATAACCATCACATATTAAATTTTATAACTAAGTTTATTATAGGGTAATGCACCATTTGCTGGTTCTGCCAACTTCTTTGGCATTTTCAAGTTTTGAGTGGCAGAGATTAAATTCTCAACTGACTTGTTTATTGATTTTCCCCCCCTTTTTCTCTCTGTTTAGTGCTCAGGCGGGACCGATAACATGTGGGAAGCCCATAATGAGATCCACTGTACCTTCTCTCTGTAGCATCCACTTCCAAAAGGCTCAGAAGAATGTCACAAGAGCATTGAAGAAGGCTGGACTTAATGTTTCCACATCAAGTAAGCTTGCTTCCAATTTCCATGTCATTGTGGCAGAATATGTACGCCAAATTCAGGCCAAACGGAGGACTGCAAAAAGGGCAAATAGAAGTAAGGTAGTGGTTAAGGAAGAAATTGCTGGCTGAGCCTCATGTCTATTTACCCTTGGTGCATGAGTGATTCTAATGATGGGAAACCTCCGGTGGGAAGTTTATCTGATCAAATTAAGCAACTTATGTTTTGACAGTGTAAAGTTCGCCAATATTAAATTAAAGATTTTTCAATTTTTTGTTTGGTTAATATATTTTCTTAAGCTTGTTAGCTTTGTTTAAAAATTTGACTTTATCCTTTTTTTCTTTTCTGTTCCACTGCAACTCTTTTCGATCATGTCCATTTGGTGTCAAGGATTTTGGAAATATTCTAATAAATATAAATGCACAATCTGACTTCATTTGTAAAACAAGGAAGCTATGGATTATAAAATGTCAAAGTAAGTTTCTCAGAAGAAGAATATAAGAAGGGTAGAATTGGATAAAGAATGTGATTCAGATTGAGAATCTAATAATTTTGCATCTTTAATCTCAAAACTTTGGAAAAAAAAAAAAGAAAAAAGAAAAAGAAAGAGAAAGAATGTGAAGTTACCAAATGACACTCTCCCTAGGGCCTAGGTGCCAAAGGCATGCACTTGATTGAGGGCACCTTTCTTGGTTTAGGCAATGTTCTATGTAAGGTAACATTACTAAGCACCATAAGCATGGAACTCGTGTATCCTAGAAAACACATTATTTCAGTGCTAAATTGTAATGAACGCTTGGTTTGAAATGGGTGTTAGTTTTGCAGTTGCAAATTTGAATAGAAAATTTCTTTTCAAAAGGCTTGGCAGAATGACTGAACTTGTGAATACTTGTTACAAACTAATGAAACCTAAAGAGTGTTCTTTTATCTCAATCTCTCATATACTATTTTATTTTATTTTTAATCAATTTCAATTAATAATTGTTCAAGTTGTGGAAATATACTGTGGATATTGAAACATAGATACGTTTTAAACATATGAGATAATGATAAATAGGCAAAAATTTGTGTGAGATTGGGAAAAAGAGAAAGAAAGAAAGAAAGAAAGAAAGAGAATGTAAAAATTAATAGGTAATAGTTTACATAAAAAACTTTTAATTTTGTTGGCATGAGAGATTGGGAACTTCAACACAATCCACAACACCCATATTTTCGCAGCATGTTATCGATAAAAAAAAAATTTAGCAGCATGTCACCTTGTAGGATTAGGCTGTTCCAGCACCCTAAGCTTTCTGTTTGATTCCTTTCCTTGTAATTAACCAAGTGAATCTTCATGTCTTTAGACTCAAAACTGCAAATTGAAAAGAGGCATGCCTACAGAAAGAGATTGGTATGAGTCTCTTTCTAAATTTGTTCATATCTAGCACCCACAAATTGGCAGAGCAATTTGTTGATGTGATCCTGTATTTCTGGTTGGTGCTTTTCTCATTTCACCCAGATGATACTCTGATATGGGAGACATATTGCAAGAATTGATACAATTCTAGATTAAATCATGACATGGTCCAGTCCTAAAGCCAATGTCCTTTTTATTCCTTTGTGTGTGTGGCACATGGAGTCAATAACCTTCTTGTTTGGTGACCCTGATGTCCTGATTGAGTGATATCAAAAAGGAGTAGTGATTGAGATCTTTTATTGTAAAGACAAGTTGTCTTTGCTTTCTTTTACTTGTGTTCTTTTTTTTTTTTTTTTAAATTTTTTTTAAAATTTTTTTATGTGTATTTTGGTTTCATCACAGAACCATAGAAATGTTGGAAATTTATGGAATCTCATTCTTGAATATATATAACCTGGAACATATGACCTTAAATAGTTGCATTTAAAGTTTAAACCATAGATATGTATCCTCTGTTCTTTGTCCAGTATCTTTCGTTTCTTAAGCACCAGCACTTCTATAAGCTTCATTTATCAACATGACATAACTGTAACAGAGCATCAATTTTTGGTATTCTGCTTGACAATTACTGCTATCCATGTTGGACCAGGTTGGCCTATTATCATACCCTGAGCTCTAAACAAAGTTTGATGCCAAATCTAATATCAGTTTCATTTGATTTAAATTCCAAAGGTTTAGTCACTAGTTTCTGCTTTCCACTTACTAGCTCCTGTTAAACTAAACCTTATAAAATCAGTGTGTTTAGGATTGACTAGTAAATTCCAGGGATTCATCTGTCAGAAGAATGTGATTCACAGCACTAAACTAATTTTTTGAGTCTGATATGGTAATATTTACTGACATTTTCTTTTGTATGTAATATTATGCGGACATGTGGGTGCACCATCATACTCAAAATTTTAAGTCTATGGATTAAGATCCAACAATATCATATCAACTCTCACTTTTGTTGTTATTACTCAAAATGTGTGACTCAAGCATTTAATCAATCACGCCACTCACATGGGAATCTTCCAACGAATCTGTGTCATTTTACTCCTTTAGCCTCCCATTTTAGCATAAGCCTTTCTTATCAATCCAAGTGTTACACATCACCACCTTGAGTCCAACAATCACCACCATTAGAGCCTTACTCAACTATTGGTTGAGCTAACATGGGAGTCACCAACCCCACTTGCAATTGTCACGTCTACCACTTGTCAAGTTCTGATACCACTTGTTATGAAAGCAGAAGTTTTGATTTCAATTTTTGAGATTTAGGTTTGTGAGAATTGATGATTAACACCTTTGGGAAGTCTCTTTATGTGACATCACATACACATGTTGGCATACCACTGTTTGATACGTATATCCAAGGTTATTATTATTTTGGTTTAGACAAGTTGTTGAACTGGTGAGAAGCGGCAAATTGAAATCTAGTCTGTCTGGATACTACTAGTTGTATAAGCATTTCTACCTTAACAATTGCATGTTCCATACAATACTTTTTCTCCTTGTCCAAATTTGCTTGAGAATAATGATCTGTGTGTGTACAGCCTGATTCTTTGTTGCTAATGTGTCACTTCATTCTCCGTCAAATTTCGCTGTCACTCTTCTCTTATAAGTCAAATAGAAAATTAAAAATTAAGATATCTAAGATATGTCAGTGTTAATGGCAAGGATCATTAGAAAGCAAGAATTTACTAGGTGTCTGAGTAGATTGTGTTGCAGTATTGCAACTGAATCTGACATTCCAAAATAAATATGTGCTGTATGACCATGCTGAATTTATGAACTGTGTCATGGTTGTCATTTTAAGAGTGTGCTAACTACTTTTTAGAAGTTTTTTAATGAATTCAACAATATGTGAGTAAACATGTTTTGGTAATTATTTCATCTTGGTCATATTTTCCTAACGTCATTTTGGTATGCTTCCTTGTGGTAATACACTTGCAAAATGACGTGTACATATGAAGGACTTATCAATTTCCTTGGCATGTATGTTTATTGTCATTAGCATATTGTTAGATGCGAATGTCTTGCAATATGCTGCTGAAACTTATGAGGAGACACAATGTATTTGCATATAAGGGTAGCTGCACTTGAATTGTGAATTATTAAGTACAAATAAATATAATTCTTTATCAGTCACATAATCTAACTGCTGCACCTTATGAATTTTAAATTATATTGATAAACTTTAGGATTTTCTGTATCATAGCCTTGGATTAATGAGTAATTTTTATAATTTAGTCTACATTAGGCTAATTCCCATAGTTATCTTTCGGTTACACTTATATATCAGTATATTTACCTTCGTTTCCTCATTTGCATTATGAAAAGTTTTATCTCAACATTTTGACTCTTTCACTACTTCAATAAAGCAATTTTTTTTTTCCACGCCACACGCACACATAATAATAGATCCTCTGCTCTTTTTCCTTCAGTCTCCTATTTGCCACTACACCTCCCCCCTCCCCACACACACGCATTGCTGAGAACATACGGTCATTACTTCTATAAATCTTGAATATATGAGTAACTAAGCAGTGCATGATTTATTATTACATTATATTTGGGGCCAATGGTTCACTGTCTTTTTTCCATGATTCATCTCTAAATATATCATGATTATTTGATTCTAGTTATGCCTTGCTTTAAGCATTGCCACATTGAGAGAATGTCAACTTATTTCTGAAAAATTGTTGTAATAGTGATTAAAGTTGCAGTCTTCAGCACTTTTTTTATTATAAAATATTTGTAAACTTATGCCATGCAACATATTCAGTTCTTATCTTAATTTCATCTTGTAACCAGTTGCTACTCCAACAATTGAATCTTTATAATTCAGGAGTTGAACTGCTGGCTTGCAACTGGAACATAGTTGAAGAGTTCATGTGTTTTTTTGTCAAATAAATGTTCAAAGTTGGGAGGTTTTAGGACATTTGCGGATTCATCAAAGATGCTGCCTGCTTTGCTGGTCAATTCTGTTGGATGTTGAACATGGGGTATCAAGCATTTAAACCTGTGCTTAAATTCCTCCATCTTGCCTGTAGAAAATTAGTTTTGGCTTAGTATATTGATTGATTGCTATTGAATGTTCGGTATGTTGAGTCGTCGTACGAAATGATGTGTAGCTATTTAATTTGTGAAGGGGGTCTTGTGGGAACTCTCTCTCTCTCTCTTGTATATATGTGGGTGGCCCTGTGTTGGCAAAAGGGGATGATGATGCATCACTAGCAGAACAATCAAGTGGCACTGAGATGGTATGAAAAAAATGAGCTTCACTCAAATGCAATTGGCAGGGAATATTTGGATTTTATATTCTGTGATAAATAGTGCTAAGGAGGTGCTAAGAACCATTTCAAGATATAGCTTGTTTTCTTGGTCCAAGGGGTAGAAAAATAAGAATTTTATATGTGACTGGCAGTAGAATGAGTCAATTTTAACAGATTTATGTACGTACTCCGTATGCTTCAGGATTGTTAGCAATTTAATGTAACGGTCCAAGAGGAGGCCATTTATATTGTAAGCCCAACTACGACTAGTCTTAGCCCCTTTAAACACCCTAATTGGTGTTCAATTTTAACACGTTCATTATAGTAAAAATGTAGCTCTTTAGACTTCTTTTGTGGACGGAAGTTTTCAAACCAAATCGTGTAAATCTTGTATTCTCTGTCTCTTGCTTCCACTTTAGCTTTCTTTTTCAATATTTTATTTTAACATGATATCAGAACATGGTATCAAAGTTGATCAATCTTTGCTCACAGCAAAATTTCATCTATCTTCCCAAACACCTATCACTTAAATCTTCAATTCTCAAAACAATTAACAGACCTGAGTTAGGTTGATATCATTATCCTTATTGGCTTGGGTCAACCCAACCGGTCAATCCAACCGAACATTGACCTGATTGAGTCTGAATATCGAACTTGATCTTGCTTTGAACCACAAATTTGGCCTAGATCCAAGTGAGTGAGCCTAATCATATTTTTTTAGGCGTTGTTGGAAAACACATGAACACTTGAACACTTGTCTATCCGTCCAAACAAAGGAATCAGCCAGCTTTCCTTCTTGAGTTTTCAGTCCATCTAATTTTTAGCCTAACCAAACATATCATAAGAGATCATATAATTCTATTATTAAATAAAGATTGATCTTTTGGTAAGTGAAAAGAAAAATAAAAATTACCAACCTATGTTTTTTATTTTTATTTATTTTTTTATTTTTATAGAACGTGGGATTTTTTTTTTCTTTCTATAAGAAAGTGGGTACATAATTTTTTTGATAGAACGTGGGTTTTTGTTTTTCATTAGGTTTCTTGTTTTTTAAAATTTTTTTTTGTCAATTTACAATTTTAACCCATTTCTTATGTTTTAGAAGTAAAGATAAGTTTATTAACATTCTGTTTGGATTGAGGGAGAGGGAGAGGGAATATAGTAGAGTAGATAAGAATTGACACAAAATTAGTTTATTTTAAGCAAACTTTATTTTACTCCCCTCCACTGCTTCTCCCTCCCCCCTCAATCCAAACAATCCCTAAATTAGAGGTATTTTTAAAAGTGAAAAAGGAAATAGCTAATTTTTTGAATTCTCTTAATATATAGAGATTTACATAATATACTTTCTCAAGAGCATATGTTGACATAAAATAAATTATAATGTTATGACATTATAATTAGAATAAAACAAATTCTTAACACAAATTAGAATGCTATATTTATAAATTTTCTTTAAAAAGCCTTGCTTATAACATATGTTTAGAAATTCTTTTATGTTTATAAAATTATTTTATTTTATAATAACATATAAATTATATAAACATAAAAGAATATATAAAATAAAGAGAAAAACCTATTTGAATCCCATCTAACTATTCCAATGCAAAACTTTGACGACAAAAATTGTCTATTATGAAAAGTTATGTATTAAAATTGTGGCCATTTTTGAAAACTTAATGATTTTTTTAAACTCAAATTGTATAATTATATTATGAGATAAAAAATATTCTATTTTGGGAAATGAAATGGCAAAAACGACCAACTTGAAAAGAAGTTCAACTTGATGTAGCTAAGGCTAGCTATTATGGAGAACCATAACATATGCTGCGTCTGTAATATAATTCCCTCTTTATTTAATATAATTCTCCCTCTTTATTTTTTCCTCCTTCATAGTTGTGTTAATAGTTTCCTTGTCCTTCCCAATATCTAATTTTATCTCAAATCTGATATTATTATTGGTATTTTTTTTTTGTCTTATGGGAATTAGCCAGCTTGAGCTATCTCAAATTCATTGTTTTTTTTGTTTCTTATGGGGCTTGAGTAATTTCGTATAACAACGGGACTCAGTTTGAGCTGGTCTCCCTCCTTAAGTTTTTCATATGTAACTCTAAATTCTTAGAATTATAAAAAAAAAAAAAAAATTGGGTTTTATATTGTACATCTATATTATTTATAAATTTAAAATGAAATGCTATTGGAATTATATTATGTTTTATTAACATAAAAGAAATACATGCTCATATGACATATATACACGATATATTTTCAAAGGGCCTATGTTGACATAAAACAAATCATAATTTTACTACATTTTAATTAAAATAAAACACATTTTTAACACAAATTAGAGTGCTATATTATATTAACATAAAAGAAGTACATGTGCTTATAACATATATACACAATATACTTTTTCAAGGGCATATGTAGACATAAAATAAATTATAATTTTATGACACATTTTAATTAGAATAAATCGCATTTTCAACAAAAATTAGAATGTTGTGTTTATAAATTTTCTTTAGAAAAGCCTTTGTTTATAACATATGTTTACAAACTCTTTTATGTGGATAAACTTATTTTATTTTATGTTTATTATAACATAAAAATTACATAGACATAAAAGAATACATAAAATAAAGAGACAAGCCTATTTGGATCCCATCTTACTTTTCTTGTGCAAAAAATTTGATGTCAAAAGTTGTCAATTATGAAAATTTTATGTACTAAAAATGTAGTCATTAATTTGTGAAAATTGAATGATTTTTATAAACTCAAATTGTATAATTTTATCATCAAATAAAGATTATTCTATTTTGGGAAATGAAGAGGCAAAAATAACTAACTTGCATGAAAGTTCAACAGGATGTTGCAAAGGCTAACTATTATGGAGAACCATAACATAAACTAGGTCTGCTATACAGTCTATATAAAAAAAAAACAATTGTGCGATTCTGATGAGCACCATTGTCATGCAAATGTGTAAACATAAAATATATATATCCCTCAAACCTTCAAAGGACCTTTCGGAAAAGGTTATAAAAAAAAAAAACAAAGATATTCATATATATATATATATATATTATCTCATATTTAGAAGTTCCGACTAAGAGAGATGAGCTTGAGTAGAAAACATCCGTACACCCTCTTTTCTTTCCATCGTTGCCCATGTAAACCAAATAGAGGAATTAAATTCTGTCGTTCTAATTTTCCGCCAAAACCTAAACATATAATAATGGATTATATAATTCTATTATCAGACAGAGATTGTTTATTTATTTATTTATTTTTTATTTTTTAGAATGAAAAAAAAAAGACTAATATACATCGAAGTTCAATAGGATGCTAGGACATACTGCGATGGAGATCCATAGCATAAATGGCGTCTGTTGTACATTAAAGAAAGAAAAAAACTGTGTGCATTTCAAAAAAAAAAAAAAAAAAACTGTGTGATTACGATAACACCATAATATCACTCAAAGGAACTTTGGAAAAGATTAAAAGAAAAAAGATATTACATATATAGTACATATATTATTAGAAATCAATATCATGCAGTTGTACGTACGTACCTTGGCCATCTCGAGCTATACTTCAATCTACTTTTGATTGATTGATCTTATGCTTTAAATGAAAAGAAATCTAGTTAATAATTATTTATAAATTATCTTGGAACTTATGATAAGTCTACAAGTAATCATGAAATTGTTTATGATGATTACAATTGCGTAAAGGAAATCTTGTTAAATCATCTAGAAACTTATTGATAAATCTATATATAAGTAATAATGAAATTGCTTGTAACGGCGATAAATGTGTAAAGAAAAACTTGATAAATAATGTAAGAACTTCTCATTCAAAAAAAAAAATGTAAGAGCTTATAAAAATTTACAAGTAATCATAAATTTGTACATAATAGATAAACTAAATCAATGTACACAAACATGTAAATCCATGTACAAATCTAAGTTCACTTTATTATAAATAATTAAATACATTTTGGGTATAAAATTGTACATTTATATTACTTATAAATGTAATATAAGTAACGTTATAGAGAGCATATAATACGTTGCTTATAACATTCGTACATAAGTGTATTTTTTCAAAGGGCATACGTTAACGTAGCATTTTTTTTATTGAGCTAGAAACATACATTAACGTAACATAATTTATAATGTTGTAAATTTTAATTATAATATAGTAATATATTTTAAACAAAATAAATTATAGAATGATATTGTTTATTAATTCTCTTACTTTTTTTTTTTTTTTTGAAAAAGAACACTGTAATTTTATGGATAATAAGCAAAATTGACTTGAATTACAGAAAAAATGTGTGGAAGAATATCTTTCATCTATGCCTATAATTCAAACTAGTAATAGTAAAGACAAAAATAAATAACACGCACAAAACATAAGAGTTAATTTAAATGATTTGACAATATTATACCTACATTCATGAGCATCAACGGGGAGAAAATTTCACCATAAAATGGGTATTATAGTAGTGGTAGATGTATTTTATCAAAAAACCCAAACCCCAAATATACTTAAAGCTCTTTCACTCAAAAACACAAGACGAAGAAAACCTTCTCTTTTCTTCTCTTATTTGGCTACTATTGACGTAAAAAGGGAAAGTATGAGAGGACTAAATCTCATTCTAGCTATAATCAAATCCCTAAATCCATAAAGGGGCCCTTGAGTCCACAAGGAAAAATATGAGATCCACCAAAAACTAGAGAAAATTCTCTATAAAAAATATTATTGATCAAATTAATTTTGAGCTCTGAATTTTCGTTTTACATATTGTCAGTCTCTAAAAGGCTTCAAAACTCTTAATTTTCAAGTAAAAGTATTCCTAAACATATCGTAATTGATATAATATCTTAATAGGACTCTATTTTGACTAACAAACCCTTTAAAACACCTAAAATTATGAAAATTACATAAAAATTGAAACTTTAACAAATCATAAAAATGATCTCCTATCATTTCCTACATACAATCTCTCCACTTGAATGAAATTTCACCTCTTATAAGTTTGAAATTAAAAATTTGAAATCTTTCGCTCCAAATAAAAATATTATATGAATACTTCAATAACTTGTTTTGATTTTGAAACTTGTTTCCTTGAGATAGTGTGAAATTAAATTAAATTTCTTTTCATTGGCCTTCAATTAATTACAACATAAATCAACAAAGGATTGAAGACAATAAAAAAAAAAATTATATTCCAAGAAGATCAATTGACTTTGATTCGTGATCAAAAAGAACTAGAGACTTTAGGTTATAGTCTCCAAATCATGATATATATATTTTTTCATTCAACCTCTAACTCATGATTTTTGCCATAATTAAATATTCTACAGAATTTCTAAAAATCTCCAACTCAAGATATTTGATATTTCCATTTCAATCATGTCCATATTTTCACCTTTGACCTCTTCAACCTCTTTTTATAAATTATTATCTTGACTGTGTTATGATTTCATCACATTTAATGTCTTCAATATTTTCTTCAAAAATGGGTTTGACATTATCGAACTCTAAACTTAATTAGCTCTTCACATGATAATTGGATGTCAAAATTTTTGTTATTTTTCCATGCTATATGAATTCATTCTCTTCTAAGATTCGTATGAAACATAATTTCATGAGAATCACACAAAAAGAAAAATTTTACCATGACATGTCTCTCTCTCTCTCTCTCTCTCTCTCTCTCTCTCATTAATCAACCTTTAACAAATTAATCAGTAATCGAGGGAAAGATCATGACTAGTTGACCTCCTCTCACGTCGAGGTGAATGATCATTGTTTGTGGTGCTTGTGAGTGCATTCATCCCAATTCTTTGAGCTCCTTTTGTAACTCCTGTTTGAGGAGATCCTCTCGTGATGCCGATCTTCCCTCCTTCTCATATTGTAAGAACAATCATCTCTGTCCACAAAGGTCCTTTTGCCATGACATTCTTTCCTCTCCACAAAGCTCCATTTTTGAGAGTCCTCTTCTTGGTCCATAGAACTCCTTTTGTAATATCTATCTTTGTGGTCCAGAAAACTCATTTTATGATTGCAATCTTGCCCATCTCTCTTTTGACTTCTGAGATCCTTCTTTGACCATTGAATTCCTTACTCTTCTTGGAGGGGATGGGTCCTATAACCACAATGAGATATTAAGAAATATTTCCTTTCAAAAAGAGATTTGAGAGTTTAGGTTTGATACTTCATCCAAAGCTACAAGATTGAAGCAAACTTCCTAGTTGGAAAAATATTCATTCCATGATTTGCATCTTATATTGTTAATTTTCTTTTTTCTTTTTAATCCAAGGGTAAATTGCAAATTACACCCTTAAAATTTGGGGGTGATTGGATTTTACACTCTGAAGTTTCAGAATTTGGATTTTACCCCCAAGGTTTGGTGATATTTGGATTTTACACATAGACATTTCAGAATTTGGATTTTACTCATATATTTTAGGAGTATTTGGATTTTACTCCCTCAAGTTTTGCGGTGTTTAGATTTTACACCTTAAAGTTTCAGAATTTGGGGTGTAAAATCCAAAAAACTCTAAACTTTAGGGGAGTAAATCCAAGTTTTAAAATGTCAAGGTGTAAAATCCAATCACTCCCAAACTTTAGGGGTGTAATTTGCAATTTACCTTTAATCCAATTTTATAAGAAAACACCATTTAATGCACTATTTTACAAATAAAAATGTTAAAAAACTACCCTCTTTAATTTAAAATCAGATTAAATAAGTGAATATTCACTTTGCAAATAAAAATAAAGCTAAGTTGGGAAAACTTTTAAAATTTTTGTTCATTAACTTTTTTAAAAGAACTATTTTGAGACATGTCAAGATTCTCACTATGGAATAGCAATAATAGGAAGGAGTACTCAAGATATAAATTCAATTGATAATAGAAAGAGTTTTGAGTCTTAACAAGTCTAAGAGTATTCATTAAGAAAAATTTGCACCGATATATTTCTCAGCTTAACAACATGTCCAACCAATACTAAACTAACAATATCATTTCACATCACAAAAAATTATTCTCATATGCACAAATATGCACTTTCACACAAATGTACTGCACATATATACACATATTTCTTAGTTCCCACTATTTTCTTTTTAAGGGTCTGTTTGGTTGGAGGGGTGGAAAAGTGGAAGGGTGTAAAATTAATGAGAAGATGGAAAAATGGGAGGATAGAAAAGATTTGGTTTTCCCTCATGTGTGTTTGGTTGGAAGGGGTAGAAAAGTGGGAAGGTGAAAAACTTTTTTGTTTGGTTGAAGAGAAAGATGGGAGGATGGAAAATATACTTTATATAAATTAACTATTATGTCCTTGTTATATAATAATGGGAAAGTGAGAGGGATAGCTAAGTGTAATAAAGTGAGGGTATTTGTGTAAATTATATCATCAACATCTTTTTCTCCCCATTTTCCACCAAAATTGGGAGGATAAAAAAGTGTGGGCTCAGAGAGATTATTTTCCTCTTTATTTTCTATCTTTCTTGTTTTCTCTCCTAAACCAAATGGTGGAAAATGCCATTTTTCACCCTATTTTCCTTTCCCTATTTTCCATTCTCCTTGTTTTCACCTCAACCAAACATGCTCTAAGTGTAGGCAAATGAAGGCTGGTGGACTCTTTTTATAAAGGTTGAGGCAACTGTGGTACACATAGAGAGCCAAAACTCACAATAAATTCAAATGAAATGGCGTAAATGCCCCACTTATAACTCAAAAAAAAAAAAAAAAAGAACTTAGTTTTGATAATAAAATGAAGTAAACAATGTTTTATTAAATTGTGAACTCACATAACAAATATCACATGGCATATTGCGAAAGAGAGTACACTAAAGTAAAAACAGAATTCACTAATTAAATACAATGCTTATTGTGCAATTTTTAAATAACTTGCAACTGTACAAAATAATTTGAATGTATTCAACATCTTAAGTCCTATTGTCTATTCAATCTAACACATCTTTTTGCCGTTTGAAATGGTTGAGCTGCAAATCATTTTATGTCTCCATGTTGAATAAATCTTTCATCCAAACAATGCATATATTTTTGGATATTATAATTTTTTCTTTTAGTTCTCCTACTGGGCTTAACACTGATGCATCTTGATACTAAGATATTCTTTCCAATCAGTGAGGAGATATAACAAGATCAGTCCGATTAATGAACTTGATCAACTCATTTTGGTGAATTGAGAATAGATTTTCTAGGCAGGCTTTAATAGACCAAGAATGAATGATCAATCCTTGAGATGCATCCCTCATAAATCCTAAAGAGGCAAACTTTGCCAATCTGTCTGCCTATGCACAAGTTAGAACCAAGGCAAAATGAGAAATGTCAACAACAATAGTCAAAAGATAGTAAAATTTCATTTCTAAATAATCAAACAAAGTGAAAAACTATACACACAACATTTCAAGAATAATAAGTGCCAACGAAAATTTTGAAACATGTTTTGAACTTTAGCTTGTAAACAATTAAACCTCTAGTTGGAAAAGAACATATAATTGTGAATCTTGAGATCCATTGTCATTCTTTAATTTTTGGTCAGAGTATGAATTAGATTTATTCATCCAACTCAAATTAGCTTCACCAATAGAATATAAAAGTTATATATGAACGAATAGGTGCATACCCTAAATCAGCAATGACAATGCTGACATTTTCTTCTAATCGTTGGTCCTGCAGGGCATATGCATTTTTAGGTCATTATAACTTCCCAAGTAAAATACCTAACCAATCTTTGTAGATTAAAAAAAAAATGATCATTTAATTCATTACCAGAACTACTTGAGCTAGTGCTTCACAAATCACAAGCTAGCTGAAATCAGAACAAGAGGAAAGTTAACACTGCCCATGTTTAAAATATAAATGAAAAGAAAAGAATATGCAATTTATACTGGCTTTAAGGTTGTATGGGACCAATTTACTAAGTACTAACACTACACCTGAACATCTCCATGCTGTTGAAGTTGATTTCTGACAAAAGCAACTGCATTTGAGCTGAAAAGTAATATCAAAAATGTTAAGCAACTGCAAACCAGCCAAGAAAGATTTTTTTTTTTTTTTTTTTTTTTTTGCATTGAACATAAAATATGTAACCACTTTAAGAATCAAATCACTAAGATTTTAAAAGGAGTCAATACAAACAATTGAAATCAACAGCAAAGCTTTTGTCTTGTTCCTAAAATACACCACAACAAACATGGAATACGTGATGCTATTGGGAGACAATCCTAGTCCCTTCATATAAGATAGAACTTCCATAGCCTTTTGCAATTGATCCCCATCAGCTGCAATGAAGTTTCACTATATGATTTCTAGAAAATCCTCACCATACTCACAATTTGAATATCACAAACCCAGTAGCTAGAATTGAAAACCCAAATCAAAACAAACCAAAGCAATAATAACACAGACCCAATAACAAAAATTGATACCCAGATCATAATCAACAAAGAAAAACTCTACCAACCCTTAAAATAACACAAACCCAGCAACTAGAATTGCAAACCTATAATGAGATTTAGCCAATATATACCAACAAATTTTCTTAGTGCTAGCCAACCAATCTGCAAAATCAGAGCGAAATTGAGTTATTTTCAGAGCTAGATTCGTCTATTTCATATAATCTGAGTGAGAGAGAAGGAAAGAAAGATAGAGAGAAGAACAGAGAGGGAGAGAGAGAATGATAGGAGCTTGGGGTTTTGGGGTTTTTAGATTTCTTGTGGGAAGTCTTTAGTCTGAAATAGGGGGGAAAAAAAGAAGGAAAAGAAATAAACGGAGAAGCAAACAGTAGTATCACTTTTTGTTTTTGTTTTTTTTGTTTTTTTGTTTTTTGATGAAAAACTCTTAAACTTCATTCAACAACTAGGACAAAGAGTCCATAGACAATACATCATCATAAGTTGGTCAAAAATAGATGGGGGAGAGTCCTCCACCCAAATTATACTTTCTAGGATTGGTTTGGCTTCTTTAGCCATTACATGTGCAGCTGTATTGCTACTTCTCCTCGTGTGCGAGATCTTCTAGTTGTCAAACTTCTTAAGCCACCAAGAGATGCCTTCAGATACCTTTTGGATAGAGATGGCAGGGGTGACTATGCCATTAAGAGCTTGGACCACTGCCAACAAATCTCCTTCTACAACAACATTCTTTAGAGCCAGATCCCATGCCAGCAAAATACCTTCTTCTACAGCCTTTGCTTCGGCCTCAATTGTACCCAATGGCAGACATATTTTCTTACTTATTGCTCCCATTACCTTTCCTTTAGCATTTCTAATAACCACCCCTACATTGATACTACCTTGCTCTTTGAAGACCGCCTCGTCCTTGTTAACCTTATACCAATTGGGTGGAGGTGGAGACCAACTCTTTGAGGGATTCTTGAAACTTGGGGGGCCACTAGGCATATGAGTCCAAAATTCCTCAATGCTCCTTCGTGCTTCCAAAGCTATCTTTCTCCTCTGTTTGCCTTATCCTCCATGTCTAATAACATTCTTCTTGTTCCAAAGACTCCACACTGCAGTAGCAAAGACCTCCCAATCATTAACACCATAGTGCTCTCGTAGCCACCAAAGCACATCAATGAATTCCTCCAGGGGTGGGATCCAAAAGGCATGCCTAACTTTCAGTTCTTCCCAGGTATCCTTTGTTGTATTATAGCATCATAGAATGTAACCTATGGTCTCTCTCTCGCTGCAAATATCACACTTATCATCTGTGATAATCTTTCGCAGCTTTAGACTGTGCTTAGTGGGTAGGATGTTCCTACATGCTCTCCACATAAAGTGCTTAATCTTACTTTGGCACTTTAAATTCCATATAGCTTTCCATAGGGCTTGCATTTTAGAGTTGTCTAAGCATTCAGGGCTGTGGCTCTTCAACTTAGCTTCCTTAAGCATATTGTAGGCAACTTTGTAGGCATTGTTCACTGTAAAGGTCCCATTGGGTGTTTTTGTCCATACCTGAGAGTCTTCTAGGGCCACGGGGCTTATTGGGATGCCAAAGATTACTTCTTCTTTATGAGGTAAGAATGAGGTTCTAACAAGGTCAGCGTTCCACCCTCTACCCTTTTCATCCATCAAACCCAACACAATTTCCTCTCCTCCTCTAATTTGAACTTTTGGGCTTGTCACCTTGTACGTATCAGCCATTGGCATCCACCTATCATTCCAAATATGCACCCTTCTGCCATTGCCAATCACCCACCTAGTTCCCATTTTGATCACCTCCTTTGTCGATAGGATGCTCCTCCAAATGTAGGATGGCCTTTTTCCCATTTGAGCCTCCATAAAGGTTGTCTCCACGAAATACTTCACTTTGAAAACTTTATGGACTAGAGAGTCTGGGTTTTCCAGAATTCGCTAACCCTATTTCGCCAACAACGCCAAATTAAACTCCTTTAAGTCCTTAAACCCGAACCCACCTTCAACCTTCGGCCTACACAGCTTTTCCCAAGATAACCAAGGTAATTTTCTTTCGTTTGCCTTTCGACCCCACCAAAATCTTCCCATTAAAGAATTCAGATCTGTGCATAATGAATTCGGAAGCTTAAAACAGCTCATCGTGTATGTGGGAGTCACTTGCGCTACTGCCTTTATCAAAATTTCTCTACCTGAGTTGGACAATAGTTTACCTTTCCAAACAACAACTTTCTAGCTCACTTAATCCTTTATTCGGTTAAAGGCTTTCCCCAACCCATCAGTGTGGCAGTATCACTGTTAAGTAAGTGGACATGTGTTTTAATTTTAAAAGGGGTACCTTAGGTACTGTACCAAGGTACTGTATCTAAGTTTTGTTGTATGTATAATTACATTTGAGTTTAGCTAATTTGAACGTGGACATTATAAATATATGTTAAAATAATTTATTTAGTAAGTTTTGTGAAATATTATTACATAAATGATGATATTGAATATATTTCAAATTTATAATAAATATACATTATATATATATATATTTCTAATTTTTCATAAAATTTATAAAGTGTTGTATATCTTTTGATACATAATAGAAAAAAAATAAAATAAAAAATGGATTCATGAATCGATTCATTTTTTGACAACTATGAATAATATTACAAACATAATAAATTTCACAATTTATTGATGACTTTTGATTCAAACAACATGATAGATGAGACTGAAGTGGGCATCCCTGACTTGGCCATTCATGGCCATGCCCGAGGTGAATCTTGATGTACCTAATCTCAACAAGACCCAATTGCAGATGCAAATAATTCAATCTTGTATAAAGTCTGATGGTGCAAAGAAAATCAGTAGGCTGAATGCTCCGGGCTTCAATGGGCTAGTGATTACTTGGAAGGTCTGAAAGAAAAAAAAGTGACACAAGATGAAAGGAGATCGGGGTGAACCAGCCAAGAACCCTTCGATGCTTAAGTTATTTTTCTCTCTCAAACTCAAGAACTCCAACTTTTTGGGAATAATTAGAACTTTGTTTCATGACGATGAATGCTTATATAGTGTATTTTGGAGTGGTTACTTGTCTTTTAACATCCCCCATATTTGTGGAAATTTGAAGGTTTACACTTAATTTTTACAACCGCTATAGAAGTTATAATATTTACTCTTATCTTCTGTAACTGTCATTGGAAGTTAAGTGCTTGGCAGGAAGTTATAGCGATGAATCAGGATCTCACTCACATACGAAAATGGTTACATGTGGTTCGATTCATAAGCTCTTGTAGATAAATCTTACATTTAAAAATATTCCCAAGTATGGAAGGGTTGTCCATGTCTAGATGACTTTCCTTGGTCTTGACGGGCTTCTCATAAGAACTTAAGGCAACCCATGAATAATACAATTGACGAGTAGGAGCAGGCCCAATTGTCGTGGTAACCTACATTCTATGGACGACCACTCAAGGACGAGCTATACTTGTCCTTCCCCATCATCTGCCCCCTTATCCTTGTGTTGTTTGTCATAATAAATAAAAAAATGGATTCATGAATCGATTCATTTTTTTTGACAACTATGAATAAAACTACAAACATAATAAATTTCACTCTGACAACAAATAAAAACATAATAAATTTCACAATTTATTGATGACTTTTGATTCAAACAACATGATAGATGAGATTGAAGTGGGCATCCCTGACTTGGCCATTCATGCCTCAAGGCCATGCCCGAGGTGAATCTTGATGTACCCAATCTCAACAACCAACTGCAATTGCAAATAATTCAATCTTGTATAAAGTCAATTAACAACTTGATTCAGTGCATCAAATTAGGGGAAGATGACTTCTATTTAGTGCTTTAGCGCACTAGACGAAACATGATGCAAACACATGACCATTTGGACACGTGTAAATTGTATCGGTTTTAATACAATAGAGTCATCAAATTAAAACTCTTATTATTATTATTTTTTATTAATTAAAACTCTTATTGATTATTTATTTATTTATTTAGAAACAAACACTTATTTTTTTTAATGAAAAACAAACACTTAGGGCCTGTTTGTTATCGTTGTTTAAACAACAGTTTCAATGTTTAAACAACATTATATGTATTTTTATACACATTTTCATCTAAAAATATTTTTAAAAAATACAAATAATGATACTAGATCAACATTACCAAACAAAAAACACTTATCATTTTTTATTATTGGTATCATTTTTTATTATTGGATGAGAATTGAGAGGACCCTTAACACTGCTGACCTGGCATCAAAAATTTCTGAAAACACACGGATGTTCGGAACCAAAGTACTAGACACTTCTCAAATTCTACGAGTGCACTTTTGACATCGACAGAGAGATCGTTGACGACAAAGGCACAACTCAATAAATTTCACAATTTATTGATGACTTTTGATTCAAACAACATGATAGATGAGACTGAAGTGGGCATCCCTGACTTGGCCATTCATGGCCATGCCCGAGGTGAATCTTGATGTACCTAATCTCAACAAGACCCAATTGCAGATGCAAATAATTCAATCTTGTATAAAGTCTGATGATGCAAAGAAAATCAGTAGGCTGAATGCTCCGGGCTTCAATGGGCTAGTGATTACTTGGAAGGTTTGAAAGAAAAAAAAGTGACACAAGATGAAAGGAGATCGGGGTGAACCAGCCAAGAACCCTTCGATGCTTAAGTTATTTTTCTCTCTCAAACTCAAGAACTCCAACTTTTTGGGAATAATTAGAACTTTGTTTCATGACGATGAATGCTTATATAGTGTATTTTGGAGTGGTTACTTGTCTTTTAACATCCCCCATATTTGTGGAAATTTGAAGGTTTACACTTAATTTTTACAACCGCTATAGAAGTTATAATATTTACTCTTATCTTCTGTAACTGTCATTGGAAGTTAAGTGCTTGGCAGGAAGTTATAGCGATGAATCAGGATCTCACTCACATACGAAAATGGTTACATGTGGTTCGATTCATAAGCTCTTGTAGATAAATCTTACATTTAAAAATATTCCCAAGTATGGAAGGGTTGTCCATGTCTAGATGACTTTCCTTGGTCTAGACGGGCTTCTCATAAGAACTTAAGGCAACCCATGAATAATACAATTGATGAGTAGGAGCAGGCCCAATTGTCGTGGTAACCTACATTCTATGGACGACCACTCAAGGACGAGCTATACTTGTTCTTCCCCATCATCTGCCCCCTTATCCTTGTGTTGTTTGTCATAATAAATAAAAAAATGGATTCATGAATCGATTCATTTTTTTTGACAACTATGAATAAAACTACAAACATAATAAATTTCACTCTGACAACAAATAAAAACATAATAAATTTCACAATTTATTGATGACTTTTGATTCAAACAACATGATAGATGAGATTGAAGTGGGCATCCCTGACTTGGCCATTCATGCCTCAAGGCCATGCCCGAGGTGAATCTTGATGTACCCAATCTCAACAACCAACTGCAATTGCAAATAATTCAATCTTGTATAAAGTCAATTAACAACTTGATTCAGTGCATCAAATTAGGGGAAGATGACTTCTATTTAGTGCTTTAGCGCACTAGACGAAACATGATGCAAACACATGACCATTTGGACACGTGTAAATTGTATCGGTTTTAATACAATAGAGTCATCAAATTAAAACTCTTATTATTATTATTTTTTATTAATTAAAACTCTTATTGATTATTTATTTATTTATTTAGAAACAAACACTTATTTTTTTTAATGAAAAACAAACACTTAGGGCCTGTTTGTTATCGTTGTTTAAACAACAGTTTCAGTGTTTAAACAACATTATATGTATTTTTATACACTTTTTCATCTAAAAATATTTTTTAAAAATACAAATAATGATACTAGATCAACATTACCAAACAAAAAACACTTATCATTTTTTATTATTGGTATCATTTTTTATTATTGGATGAGAATTGAGAGGACCCTTAACACTGCTGACCTGGCATCAAAAATTTCTGAAAACACACGGATGTTCGGAACCAAAGTACTAGACACTTCTCAAATTCTACGAGTGCACTTTTGACATCGACAGAGAGATCGTTGACGACAAAGGCACAACTCAATGCAAACAACCAGGTACCAAAACCCAATACCTAAATCGTATCGAAATCTTATTTTTGTTTTTTAAGATTGTGCCTCCATCTCAATCTCCAACTTTTATTGATGATTCTTTCTTTTGGGTTCAACTAATCACTATGAAAGTTTAGGGTTTATATTGGGTTTTTCATTATACCCAGTTTGGTTTATGAGAAAAAAAGGTAGGAATCGAAAAAATTAAAGTTGGGTTTTTTTCTTTATTTGGGTCTTATAAGAGCAGTAATGTGAATGTCCACTCAATTTCGCCCAACAAACAGTTTTGGAGAATAGGGTGTTAAAGACAAGAATTTTTGTCCCGGGGATTTCTTGATTTTTCTTTAGTAACCAAACAGGGTGTTAATGTTCGTGAAATGGCACTTGGGTTTTTCTCGAACATACAAAATCTATGGCCTTCTTCTTTGCTGAAATATGATGACTTGAGATTGTCTGATGATCTGCTTGGGGCTTGGGAACCCCCAGTCAGTCAGAGTGCTGCACGATATGGTGTGACGCTGTAAGCCCAAGATTGTCTTCCTCATGGAGACAAAGTCGAAAGTTAAGCAGATGGAGAAAATTAAAAATAGGATTGGTTTTTGCAAATGGTCTTATTATTCCTAATAGAGGTCGTAGTGGTGGTGTGGCTTTGTTTTGGACCTGAGAAGTTAACTTGGATATCAACAGCTATTCGGGGAGCCATATTGATGCCATTATCAGGGAGACCGACGACAACTTTCAGTGGAGGATTACAGGTTTCTATGGTCACTTGGAAACACACTGAAGGTATGAGTCTTGGTGCCTCCTTGCTTTCTTACATAGTCAGTACCAACTCCTGTGGCTTTGCTTGGGAGATTTTAATGAAATATTATCAATTAATGAAAAGGTAGGGGGTGTCACTCATCCTTAGCAACAAAAGGAGGGTTTTAGGAATGTGGTGAATTTTTGCGGCTTCTTGGATTTGGGCTATTAGGGAGCTGATTTTACTTGGTGCAACATGCAAGAGGGGGAGAACAGAATTCAATTGAGACTAGATAGAGCACTTGCTAATACTGAGTGGATTGGGAAATTTGAAGGGGTGAGAGTTTACCACCTCATGGACCCAAACTTTGATCATTGTGCTTTGTTTCTCACCGATACTCCACCTCAACGAGTATCCAATGTCAAACGCTTCCACTTCGAAGATTTGTGGACAAAGAATGAGGAATGCAGAAACATTATAGAATCCTCTTGGTGAATATGGGTGGACTTGAGCACACCAAAAGGTATTATGGAGAATTTAAAGTGTTGTGCCTTAGAATTATCTAGCTGGAGCTCCTCGGTCTATGGTCATATCCTTAAAAAAATTCAGTCAAAGCGAAATGCTCTAAGCGCCCTAACACAACAAGATAAAAATGGAGGGCTGAGTGCCGAAATTAGAACTCTAAAAAGGGAGTTAAATGAGCTTCAAGAAGATGAAGAATTATATTGGGGACAAAGAGCCAAGTCACATTGGCTAAAGAAGGGAGACAGGAACACGAGATTTTTTCACGTCCATGCCTCAGAAAGGAGAAAACAAAACACAATCATGGGAATATGGGATGAACATGGTAGGTGGTGTGAGGTGAAGGAAAATATCACCCAAGTTGCTTTGGACTACTTTGAAAACATATACTCCATTGCATACCCCACTCGGGTTGAAGATGTTGTTGAAGCCATTCCCACCAAGATGGCTGAGGATATGAACGAGAGCTTAACTCATGCTTTTACTAGAGAAGAAGTGGCCACAGCTCTCAAGCAAATTCACCCCACCAAAGCCCTCGAGCCTGACGGTATGTCCGCTATTTTTTATCAGAAATATTGGAGTATTGTAGGGACTAGTGTTACTAATATGGTCCTGAATGTCCTCAACAACAATTTGCCCATGACTGAAATAAATAAAATCAACATTTCCCTCATCCCAAAAGCAAGCAACCTAAAGAAAATGACTGATTTTAGACCCATAAGCTTATGCAACTTTACCTACAAGCTTATTTCCAAAACCTTGGCCAACAGACTTAAAAACCTTCTTCCTCTTATCATCTTAGAGAGCCAAAGTGCATTTACCTCAGATCGCCTCATCACAGACAAAGTGTTGGTGGCTTTTGAGTTAATGCACTACCTAAACCACAAAACAGTGGGACAAGAGGGCTTTATGGCAGTTAAGCTCGATATGAGCAAGACTTTTGATAGGGTAGAATGGGGCTTTATTAAAAGGGTTATGGAAAAGCTCAGTTTTTGTCCAAAATGGCTGAGTCTCATTATGCAGTGCATTACATCAGTCTCCTATTCAGTCCTGATAATTGGGGTGGCTGATGGGAACATCATTCCATCTAGGGGTCTATGCCAAGGTGACCCCCTCTCCCTTAGTCTTTTCCTCCTTTGTGCCGAGGGACTTTCGGCCATCATTCATGAGGCAGCAAGAAACCACCTCCTCACTGGTATATCTATTTCTCAAGTTGTCCTAATATCACCCATCTCTTCTTTGCAGATGATAGCATTCTCTTCTGTAAGGCAAAGCCCGAAGAGTGCCAATAGCTTATGCGAATTTTTCGAAGGTATGAGGATGCTTTAGGCTAGAAAATTAACACTGATAAATCCTCAGTGTTTCTTAGCCCAAACACTCATCAGGATACAAAGGATGCAATCTTTGCCATCTTGGGGCTGATGCAAGACTCGAGGTACTCCAAGTACCTTGGACTCCTGTCTTTCATTGGGAGAAAAAAAAAATAGTTCTTTTCTATCCTTAAGGAATGGATTGGGCAAAAGCTTGCCGGTTGGAAGGGTAAGCTGCTTTCAATGGGTGGAAAGGAAATCCTTATTAAGGCAATTGCCCAAGCGATCCCTATTTACACCATGAGCTGTTTTCAGCTCCCATAGGGCCTATGTGAAGATCTCAAAAGCATGACAAGGAATTTTTTGTGGGGCCAAAGGCATCATGAAACTAAAATGGTTTGGGTTGGTTGGAAACAAATGTGCTATCTTAAGTTTGAGGGTGGTTTGGGCTTTAGAAACTTGCAAGCTTTTAATCTAGTCATGTTAGCAAAGCAAGCTTGGAGAATCCTTACAAACCCAACTTCCCTTATTGCCCAGGTCCTCAAAGCATGATACTTTCCTTCCGAAGACATCCTTAGTGCAACCCTTGGCTCTAATCCATCTTACTCTTGGTGGAGCATCTTTAACAGTCTAGAGGTCATTAGAAAGGGAACCCAGTGGAGAGTGGGCAATGGCAAACAAATTCACATATGGGATGACAAATGGCTCCCCACCCCCACCACACACAAAGTCATCACCCCTCCTAATAACTTCCTAATCTTCCTCATGGTCTCCTCCTTTATTGACCCGGCCACAAAATGGTGGAGAGTTGACGTAATTAGAGCAACCTTCCTCCCCTTTGAAGCTGAAACAATTCTAAGGATTCCTCTCTGCCATAGTTTGTCTGAAGACAAATTAATTTGGATGGGGAACAGCCGTGGTGAGTTTACTGTGAAGAGTGCTTACCATATTGCCTACTGCTTGATTAATGCAATTGATGATGTTGGTAGCTCAATGGGGGACCCTTTCAAGCTCCTTTGGAAGAGTTAGTGACTCCTCAACCTTCCTGCTAAGATTAAAATCTTTGCATGGAGGGCTTGTGTCAATGGCCTGCCCACAAAGGAAAAAATGTGTTCCCGTGGCATCAATACTAGCAAAGAATGCCCAATCTTCAATAAGGAGCTTGAAACCACCCATCATGCTTTGCTACACTATGACTTTGCTAACTAGGTTTGGAGTCTTTAGTTTGATGGGCTGCAATCGATCCAAAGAAACAATTGGACACTCCTTGACTCGGCTATGTTCATCCTTGCACACAAGCCTTTTCATGATTTAGAACTTTTCTTCATTGTTGCTTGGGCAATTTGGTATAATAGAAATAGAACCATCCATGAAGGAAAATGCTCTTCCCCCTCACAGGTTTGGCAGATGGCTAAAAGTTCTATTGAAGACTTCTCTGATGCAGCATCCATAGATCTATCCACTCCTAGGCCTGCCCCCCTCCACCACCTGGTATATTCAAGGTAAATGTGGATGGGGCTTCATCAGACCTTGAAGGAACCTCTAACATAGGAGTTGTCATTAGAGACTGCAAAGGTGAAACAATTGCTGCCCTCTCCAAGCCACTTCAACCCCACTCTTGGCAGATTTGGTGGAAGTCCTAGCTATGGAGCAAGGTATCTTACTTGCTCAAGAATTGTAGCTCCCCCGTGTGATGTTTGAAAGTGATGCCTCCACTGTGATTAACGCAATTAATGACTCTGCCTTTGGGAGTCCGTTTGGGCACATTATCCAGGATATTTTCCACGCCCAAGCATCCTTTGTATTCTGCTCATTCAGGCATCTTAGTCGGGCTTTCAATTATTCATTTTGCCCATAGGAATGGTTCTTATCAGTTGTGGAAAGGGGTTACTCCCTCTTTTTTAGAATCAATTGTACAAGCAGACATGCTGCACTAAATCCTGCACAGCAGGTTCCTCTCTTTGTATTTCGTTCTTTGTTGCAATGCAATTTATATTCCCTTTCAAAAAAAAGAAAAAAAAGAAAAAGAAAAGGGTTTCATATCTTTTAAAGCATGAAATCCAAGGCTAAAGTAAATTTAACTTTTCTATTCCTGAATAATAACAATTGAAAATATGAGTTAAGTTTAAACATGCTTTACATAGTATGATTGGTATTCTTGTTGCTTATACTTGTTTTTAATTTCATTTTTTTCATGTCATTTCTTTTATCATCGTTTGCCTCACCATATGATTTATCTTTAAGCCACCATGCCATAAAATTAACTACTTGCTTGATTTGATGAAATAAGTTCGATTGATAATTTTGTGTCCATCGAATAACTAATTAAACACCAAATAGCCCTTACTTACTTAGTAGAGACCGGTAGACATACAGGTTGTGGATGAGTGCCTCACACATTCTCATAATGTAATTTATCTCCGAACTCATTATTAGTGGAACATAGACTTGTTTTTGATTACTTTATCACACAAGTAAATTTTTTCCGAAATATATCCAATAATTATTTCTTAGCATTCTTATTTTACAGCACTGCCATTGAATTTGATTTGTATTTTGTTAATTAATTTGAATAAATTTATAACTACTTTTCCAACAAATGGACACAAACTTTGCCACTCACTTTACTCCAATTTGTACATATGTGAAATGATGATTAGATTAGTTATCACCGAGTAGCAATGATGGTCTCTTGTGTCAATGATATAATTTAATTATAAATCTATATAATCTATATAATAACTAATAGCCGAAACGTTTGACCTTTTGTTGACCGCACCTCATTGCGTCACATGGCTACATAAATTAATGCCACATCTGCCATTAAAAAAATAAAACAATGTATCTTTTCGGTGATTTCCTTATTTAGTTTTCGTTGGTAACTGCTTCAAAACGTATAACTACTTATTTACTTTTTGTTTTCTTCTTATCAGAAAAGTGACGTCACTTTAAAAAGGCGATACCTTACATTGTTTGGCAATGCTATGCACCGTTTAAAAGCCTCTCATTATAAATAAAAAAAAATTAATCGGTTACAATTAGATGTGCACCAAGATAGAAATAGCAAGAGAGGCACGGAGAGTAACAGAGAGAGAGAGGCGATGAAATCAAAAAGCTTCATCACTCCGCTACCGATACTGCAATAGAGAGAAAAGGAAGGACGAAAAAAAACCTAGCGATACTGCGACACACTGGAGATTCGTACGGCCGGCATAGAGAGTGGAAAGAGAAAATCTAAAAAGACAGTCAGCCTCTGCCACCGTCAGATCCCGTATCCTCCACCGGTTAGTCTCTGTTTTTTGGTTCTTTAAATTTGGGTTTAAATATGATTTAGGTCTGGGTATTTGGATTGGATTGGATTGTATTGGATTGCATTCAAGTTTTGGTTTAGATTCAGTTTTGAGTAAGGAATTTGGGTTAGATTGGTTTTTAAAATCTTACTAACATAAGACTCGATATGTCATATTAAACTTTACCTTGAAACTGCCCAACTACTCATCTAAGCCCATTTTTTCACTAACAAAATAAACATTTCCAAGATGCATGATACTAAGAAAAAGTATGTAGTCCTTTCGTTACCTTGCATAGACAATAGAAATACCTTTAAAATTTCAAATGTAAATATAATGTAAAGTAAAAAGTTCATCCTAGTGAAGTAAATAAATTTAAATGTAAATATAAAAATTATGCTTGAACTATGTGTTGGGTAAGTACACTTTGGGGTGTGGAGTTATGCGGTTTTGGCCTAATTATCCACCGTTTACTGATCTCTCTAATAATCTGCAAAAGTAAATATATCTAAAGCATTTACTAATTTGCTCAAAGTAAGAACCTACAAAAATAAGGAGATTCACATAAACAAACTAACCTAAGTAAATAATTTAACACTACATATAAACTTGAAACGCACCAAATCTGAAACCTACCAATTTTGGCCTGCGGTAATGTAATCAAGATTTCATCTCTTAAATTCTTTTTTTTTCCCTATAAAATCTATAAGCTGACAATTTGGAACACCAATCTACCATTCCTAGGAACCACAAGAATTAAACCATGAGACTATAGAACATTTGACAACAAAAAAGTTTAAAACCAAAAAATGGTTACAAATTTATGAAACAAAAGGTCAGGGGAAAGTATTAATTTGAGGTATCATAATTCGTGCGAGGATATGAAGGAACATATTCAAAGTTGAAATCAAAGAGATCTTTCTTAATGTTTGTGATTAAGCCCAAGTTATTACCCCTTAAAGAATTAAAAAGGAC
>NW_027069657.1:353845-428992 GCF_002906115.3 Quercus suber | reverse complement strand
TTATCAAAGTTACCAGTTTACAGTATATAGTAAGGGATGTGGTGGACATGCAACCAGTTTGACCAATGTGTTGGAAGACTGTTTTTTGAAACTTTAGCTTTAGGCTCAGTAATTAAGCAATCTTCGCTTAAAAAATCGTTCAAACAGCATTACACATTGTGCTTGAAATTTTAGCTTCACAATCAACCACTACGGTGAGCACGGTAATTTAATATATAGTTAGACAATCAATATAAATTTTTTTCCCTTCTAAATTTTTGTTGATAGTGTTAGCACAGAGATTTCAGCCTTTGGGTTGAGTAGTTTAAAAAAAATAGAACCAAGATAGTTTTGAAGATTATCAAATATGATAGCAAAAAGGAAAAAAAAAAAAAAGAAAAAAAGAAAAAAAAGAAAAAGAAAAATGCAATTGTGGTTCTTAAGAATAGCAGATTTGGTATTTGAAATTGTCATGTAAGATTTAGATTGGTGTGTTTCAAGCTTATATGTGGTTTTTATTTTTTTATTTTTTACTTAGGTTAGTTTGTTCTCGTCTTTTTTAATTCTTTAAGGGGTAATAACTTGGGCTTAATCACAAACATTAAGAAAGATCTCTTTGATTTCAACTTTGAATATGTTCCTTCATATCCTCGCACGAATTATGATACCTCAAATTAATACTTTCCCCTGACTTTTTGTTTCATAAATTTGTAACCATTTTTTGGTTTTAAACTTTTTTGTTGTCAAATGTTCTATAGTCTCATGGTTTAATTCGTTGTGGTTCCTAGGAATGGTAGATTGGTGTTCCAAATTGTCAACTTATAGATTTTATAGGGAAAAAAAAAAAGAATTTAAGAGATGAAATCTTGATTACATTACCGCAGGCCAAAATTGGTAGGTTTCAGATTTGGTGCGTTTCAAGTTTATATGTAGTGTTAAATTATTTACTTAGGTTAGTTTGTTTATGTGAATCTCCTTATTTTTGTAGGTTCTTACTTTGAGCAAATTAGTAAATGCTTTAGATATATTTACTTTTGCAGATTATTAGAGAGATCAGTAAACGGTGGATAATTAGGCCAAAACCGCATAACTCCACACCCCAAAGTGTACTTACCCAACACATAGTTCAAGCATAATTTTTATATTTACATTTAAATTTATTTACTTCACTAGGATGAACTTTTTACTTTACATTATATTTACATTTGAAATTTTAAAGGTATTTCTATTGTCTATGCAAGGTAACGAAAGGACTACATACTTTTTCTTAGTATCATGCATCTTGGAAATGTTTATTTTGTTAGTGAAAAAATGGGCTTAGATGAGTAGTTGGGCAGTTTCAAGGTAAAGTTTAATATGACATATCGAGTCTTATGTTAGTATGTAACCATTAGTCATAAACCAAAGATTTTGTCATCCACTATCATGCACATTAAATTAAGCAAGTTTTATTTAGATTGGGAGATGATGAGATATTCTTGAGGTTGGTTTGTATTTTTATAATTAAAATTGTCTTATCAAATTTAATGCCAAATTTGATGTCTAAATAGCTTTGATTTTTTTTTTTAAAATTATTTTTTATTATTATTTAAACTTAGGTTCATGGGTTCAATTTCTTTAGCTGAAGAAGTATTAAGATGAAGAATGTGAAACGAACAACAATCCTGCTTCCCCACCAATTTGCTTCCAAGGAAGGACGATCACACTATTCTCTTTAGCTGGATTCTTTTTTTTATTTTTTCCAATTGCTAAAAATATTTTTTCCTCCATCATAGTGGATGTTACAATTTTAGTTGTTTAGAATAAGCTTAAAAGAGAATCTATTTGTAAGACAACACATATTTTTATGGATAGCATACGGAGTGTTATATACATTTTAAATTTGAAATTCATACCAAGTATTATTTTTCAAAATTTATAAATTCAATTGCATTCACTACATACTTATTTAATTAAATTTATTTTAGTAAAAATTTTGAAACAAAATGTTTTCTACAAATATTTACCTAAAATTATTTGAATATATTTGCTTTCTTGGATTCTAATTATTTTTATATACAAAAATTTATTTGTGGACTCTTACAAATTTTTATTTTTTATTTTTTACTTTGTTAAAAATAGATGTATAGTTTTTTTTTCTTCGAAAATTCGAAAATACATGTACTTATGTAATTTCCGTGCATTTGCACGGGTATAAAAGCTAGTTGACATAATATTTGTAAGTTGTGATAAGGTGTGATAAAGTGAGTGTCTCTGAAAAAATTGCTCAAAATATCTTGAGGCTCTATTCCTACAGTATTATCAACCACAAAATACCGTCGAACCTGCCATACTATGGTCCTCTAGGTTTATTACTGTCAAATGATGTCAAATAAAGACAACTACGTAACCTTGTCCGCCACAAAATATTGTGGACTATCACTTTTCTAGAGATATGGGGTCTATAAATGGAGACGATGAATTGGATTGGATAATGAAGAGTATGTTATAATATTAAAATTTTAAAACGAAAATTAATGTTAGGAATTTTGATTGAACTATAAATACCTCTTTTAATCATACCATTTCTTTTTATGAGTAAAGAAAGAACAGAAGTGCACACTCACAATTAGTAGGAAAAGGTTGTCATCCAAAGGACTCCACTAATGAGATCTCATAGCAAGAAACTTGCTATTTATTGGAATCCACCAAAATATAATAGTTTGACAAAAAAGAAATTCTTCTTCTCACTATTAGGGTACATTTTTTTTATACCTATTTTTGTTTAAATACCGTCTATTTATTTTCAAACATCACCAACAAGTTATTGGGCTTCTCTAAATATTTTTGCCTATTATCATGCTAGCCCACAACTATTCTTCCTTCCACTATAAAATTGGGCTACAAATATAAAATATTATAAGACTCAGTATTTTTATAAAACCTATAATTTAGACTCATACCCAAATTATTTATTTTATCGAGCAAGTTAAAATCTCTTTCTTTTTAAAGCCCAATAATACTTTTGCTTAGCAATATTTAAAAAACTCACGGTTTAAATCCATGACAAAATAATTTTATCAGTGGAATTCAAATCTATAATCAAAACCCATAATTCAAATCTATGGCAAAACAATTTTATCAATGGAATTAAAATTCATAATCAAATCCATGATTCAATCTCACGGCAAATTATTTACTAAAAAGGCCAATTCTCATTGGCGATATCAAAAAGCCCAGTTCCCACTAGCAACATAAAAAAACTCAATTCTCATTAGCAATATCAAAAAACTTAGTTTTCATTTGCAATATCAAAAAACCCAATTCTCCTTGGCAACATCAAAAAGCCTAGTTCTCACTGGCAACATCAAAAAACGCAGTTCTCACTGGCAATATTGAAAAGCTCAGTTCTCACTGGCAATATCAAAAAGCCCAGTTCCCACTGATAACGTCAAAAAGCCTAATTTTCATTGACAACATTAAAAGCCAAGTTCTCACTGACAATATAAAAAAACTTAACTCATATTAATACTATTTAGTGAAAAACCTAATATTTTTAATACTTGGGAAATACCATATAATTGAATTACCTATACCCATAACTACAATTGTTTGTAAAAAGTTTGAATGCTCACATGTTTCCAAATTCATGGGAAATTATGATTATTCTATGGTCATTATTCATAATTCTATGATAATTATTCGTCCTACGAGCTCACCATTAAATTATGACATGATTATCAGGAACCATATACATTTCTTATGACATGGAATTCATCATTTCAAAGATAGTAAATATTATTTAAAATATTATTTTGAAATACTTAATGATAGGCCAAAAATTAATTGACCCCTTATGATGAATTAATTGATTAATTAGCCAAGTTTATTAATAAATCAAATTGACATGCAAACGCATGGTAGCACAAACAAATCACCAATTAAACTAAGTATGCAGTGGAAAATAAATTGACATGGTGATTTATTTACGAATGGGGAAAACTTATATGGCATAAACCCCACCGAGTGATTTTAAGGTCACCACTCTTGAGAATCCATTATTATCACAACAAGTGGTTACAATTAAAAGAATTCCAGTACCTTATACCAACCTACAGTTGAACCCTTACCCCAATACCCAATTGGATTTGTTCTGTAGTGACAATCTCTCCTTGTAATGCACGACTCCCAGTACGTGACTAATCACTTGCACGGATCCCAGTACGCGACTTCAATCACCAACTAGAGAAGGTTGTTGGCTGCAAAGTTTTTCAATGCATCACATGATGAAGGTCGAGAAGCTCCTTGATTACAAAATCCTTCGATGCACAAACACAGCAGTTTCTTCACAAGAAAGATGAACTTGGGCAAATTCTATCTTCGGTCACAATTTGCTTGAATAAAACTTTGCTCAATACTTGTGCAACTTGTGTCACCCTTGATGGCTCTTAAAATAATCATTTTATATGTTTAGGGTTGTGAGAAAAGAAATTCCAAACACATAATCACGGATTGGAGTCAAAAGAATACTAAAACTCTGTTTTTCATAAACCTCGACAAATACCTATCTGTTAAGCCACGGGCTGGAACAGCTCTATAGGTCTTGATAGATCTTAACTGTCGAGCTTTAATGAACAACACTTTTTACACTTGAATCTTAGACAGACTTGCATGGCTTCAACACTTGAATTTGAAACAAGGTTTCTTGAAGTATTAAACATATCCTAGATCTACCCAAATACAAGTAAATTGCGTTTTGTCAAAAAATTGGCCAATTATATAAAATAGTGACATATGTTCCTAATAAGTGAATCACATATGTCCTAACAAGTGAATCACATATGTCCTAACAATCTTCCACTTTGACAATTCGTAACAAAACCATAACAAACAAATGAACATATGAAAAAAGTCATAAATCACTCAACTCATACTCATTTGTTGAATACAATAAAATCTATCCTAACACAAACTCTTGAAAAACTTAGCAAGAAGAGAGTCTATGGCAAGAAAGACTTTAACAACCTGTATTTTTGAAACACTTTAAACAAAACTCATCAAGGCATCTTTGTGTGAAACAAAAATAATAGATTGCATACAAGATATAAGAAGCATGTGCATAAAGAGAGAAAAGAAATAACACATGTAAGGATAGGTGAAAAACAACATACATCAATATATAAAGAATATAAGTATAATGTATGTCAATAATGGTCACAAGACCCATGTACAAGATATAAATGTATCTAAAATGTAGAAAAAAAAATACAAATAATCCTCACTACATCCCTTAGTAAGAACACTCCCCTTGTCAAAAATCTCCTATATCACCTATGCTAGCCCTCCCCCTAACTATGACTACTCTCATAACCAAAACTACTCCGCCTTTTTGTCATGAGTAACAAAGGGTAAGAATGTCAAGTAGACACCTTGTCAGTGCCGGAAGAGCTAGCATCTCCATCTTTATTATCATCATTGTTGGAGTCGTCATCGTCCTCGTATGTCTCAGATGCCTCGGGAGGAGGAGAGAGAGACTCCACAAAGCCATCAAGGCGAGCTTGCCATCTAGCAATACGACCGACATGGGTGTTCACCTGACATAACTCATTAGTGAGAGTGTCAAGGTGAGCATCCATGCACTAAAGTTGTGCCATGATTGCATCTAGAGTCACACCACCCACTGAGGAAGAGGAAACAGAGGTGGATGGAGCTGAAGGAGTCAGAGTAGCTGTCGATCCAGACCGTCTCGAACATAGTTGCGCCTCACTGTGTTTAACGGTACCAACATTTATAGCACCCATGATAGGAAAGGGATCTGAAGAGGGAAAAGGAACAACAAAATGGCATAAAAGCCTCGTGATAACTGAAGGGAAGATGAGCTTATCTCGGGTCGCCGAATCCCTATAGACATTTATGATAGAAAGAATGAAGTGAGAAGAAAAATCTATGGTAAGACCCTCAATAAGGGAAAACAAAAATTGAGCACAAGACTTTGTGATAGAGTTATAGTGAGATAGAGGATGAAGAATGAAGGTCATAACCATGTTCAAAAACTGAGGGCCTTTCGCAAAGCCCTAATAGTAAGTGAATTGGTGCTCGTCCTAATCGGATGGACGCTCACAAAAAGCAGAAATGAGCTCGTCTTTAGACACTGTCCTAAGACGATCACAACCAGGGCAGTCAGGATGCTTTATCCTCAGGACACGGAGCATATCGGAGACAATCTTCGGTGTGACAACAATGCGTGTACCCTGAATGTGAGTAATGAAATGAGGTATTGAATAATTGAATTCATGCATGTTGGAGTAAAACTCCTGGATCAGCATGGATTTATACGTGATCGGGATATCACACAGTGATTCCCATCCCCTACTATAGATGACAGTTGGAAGGTTAGTGTCGGAAAAGTCTGACAAGATGACGTGGCGTTCCGAATGAATGCCTTGTCGGGAAAAGTTCTCAAAGAAGTTCGATCTGGCCTTCTCATCACGAAACTGAACAGAGAAAGGAGTAGTGTCAGCAGAAGAGGATGCCCTGGAATGAAAAGGGTTTTGGGATGGAGCAAATTTACGTTTAGGTGCCATAGAAGCAGATTTACGATTGGGTGCCATAGAAGCAGACTAACATAAACGGAGAGAGGGAGAGAGAGAGAGAGAGAAGACAATCAGAAAAGTCCCAAGCAGTTCAAATATATCAAAATATATTGAAAGGAGAGTACGTATGCATGAGAATGCATGAAAATGTGACATGCAAAAGAAATTGCATCATGGGCTCAGCCCATTCCAAATCTACCAGCACACAATCAGTTGCACACATCTAAATGCATGACAATATTATTATAATGCTCATGAGATGCAATGTATGAAGTTTTTAAGATTAAATCTTCAAAACATATCCAAAAATTTTACAAAAACCTCTTTGATTTTGAAAATCCCCAAAATTTTCGAAAAACCAAAAACTTAGGTTAAAAAGCATGAAATGCATGAAAAAGAGGGATTAGAGACTTACCAAGTAAGGAAAAACTTGATTAAGCTCAAAGAAACCTTGAGGAAGAGGATTAAGGTGAGAGAGAGAAGTTTTGGGAGGTGAAGAGGCTAGATAGATTGAGAAAGATCGAGAGAAATGAGTTCAGATTTGTGAGCACCCCTTATATAGCCCTTTAGTAATTCTCGACAGATCAAGAGGTGTCGAGGATCTGTCGAGATTTAAAGGGTTCGATAGAAACATCTATCGAGCATGTGTCTGAGACAAAATATGCTCGATGGATCGAGGTTGCTATCGAAGAGCTATTGAGAGGTTAGGAAGTTTCTCGATTGATCAACCCAGCTGTCGAGAGGTATCGAGATTGCGATTGAAAGCAACTGAAGAGCTCGATAGAAAAGCCAGGTGTTGAGAGGTATTGAGGATCTATCGAGATTGCTTTAAAACAGTTTTTCAAGAAGAGAAAAACACTGATATGAATGCAATCAAACATGCAACTCAACCAAGGATCCAAACAGCATTTTGAACTCTCAAAAACATCTCTCAACAATAAAAAGTTAAGCATTTTGATCCCAAAACAAATACACACACACACACACACACACACACACACACACACACACACTAAACAAGTCTAACCAATTTTATATTTCAAAATAAGTCAAGACAATTTAGTGAGCATACATGAACACATGTAAACCTTGTGATGGCCAAATCACATTATACCTGCACATGTATCAAGAGTAGCAAATAATATTGCGTGTTGTGTGTGAAAAACATTGCAAGATTGCATAAGTGTCTATACGTTACGACGATTTGAGATATGAGAAAATTACTTTAACTCACACACAATCATAACTGTTTGATGGGACTATCACCTTCGAGGTACATCTTATAACTCCCACATCTCCTAAAAGACACGCTTGCAATCATATATAAAGCATTTTCATTCTTTTTGCTTTTTATTTTCTTTGCATATTTTTCTTTTTGAGCAAATCATGCATGGGTATATAAGAGAGAGAAAAGAAATACCCAATGATGTTAAGTATTTGACATTCCAATTTTGCTATGCCGAAGCATACAAATGTCATTGACATTGCACTTTTGCTATGTTGAAGCATATGGATGTCATTTTATGATTGGCGGGCAGCAGTTGTGAGATGGTTATTTATGCTTTCCTCTTAAGATTTTCTAGTCCTTTTCGTCAAAAAGAGTGATAGAGTATTAAGTACAAGAGATAACTTAATCTTACTCATTACAAATACGAGCCACAAAGCTCACTTGCTTAGTTGTGCATTGAGATGCTCATCTAAGCTACATACTTTTGAAACTGATAGATAGTGGTTAGGTTGAATTGTAATTAGGGCTTCAATTTGTAATTGAGCTATTTTTACCTTGAGCATTTTATTCCGTGTAATGTGTTTTGTCACGGATTGCCAAAGGAGGAGATTGTTAGGTTCTAAGACTTTAGGAACTAATATATTAAAACTTCAATATGTATTATGTTGGCAAACCATGATCAAAACATAGAGTCTAGATTTAAGTTTGCTTAAGTGTGGTTTTATGTAAAATTGGAATCGAGTGATTGCAGGATTTATTGGTCAAAATCTACAAGGCTCGATCGATCGAAAATTAGACTTGATCGATCAGAACTCGTGCAGGTTTAATTTTCTGCAGAAATTCCAATTCAGCCTAAGCCCATATGACATGTAGGGTTAAGTGTTTTACTTCATGTATAAAAGCAAAAACCCTAACTACATTTTAGAAGTCTTTGATGAGTTGTGTATTGAATCTTTTGTGAGGTCTAGAGGTGTTTACCTTCATACACACACTTTGAACTATTGAGATCAAGATTCACATCAAGAACTTGATGGTTGCTTCAATTGCTGCATAAAGAACTTTAAAGAAGATCTTAAACTTTTGAGTGGAGTCTCAAAGTCACAAGTAGGTGAACTTGTGGTTGCTGTAGATCAAAGAAATATGTAGTCCGTAGACTCAAAGTTGTCACGTGGTAGTAAGTTTTCTACACAAGGTGGCAATGGGATGTTAGTGGTCTATGTCTTATTGTTCAAATTTCAATTCTTTCATAGTGGATCTGTTTTTACCTCGAGGATAACTAGGTTAAATCATTCTCAGGTTTTACTTGTTAGGTTTTTCTGGGTCATCATATCGTGGTGTTCTTTATTTTTTCGCATTATTTACATGATATGATATTATTGTGTTAACCTAGATCTGCATAATTTATCTAAATAATAACTTTGCTAAATAACTAGGTTAATCAACTTGTGTTAAGGGGTCTAAAAATGTACACTCTCTATGGTAGGTGGCAGGTTGACTTGTGACTGTGAGCAAGATTATGGATTTGCTAGGAACACATTTATGAGAAACATGCGATATATGTGTTCGGTTTTTGTTTTTGTTTTGTTTTTTTTTTTTGTTTTTTGTTTTGTTTTGTTTTATTTTTTTTGTTTTTGTTTTTGTTTTATTTTTTGTTTTGTTTTGTTTTTATTTTTGTTTTTATTTATTTTTATTTATTTTTTTATTAAGTCAGGCCAAACAGTATTGCAGACGTAATTAACTTAACAGCCATTAAACCCACTCATCAAAGGAGAAAAAAAAACGTTATTAAAGAAATATATCGTCCAAAGTAAAAGGAATGGGAAAAAAAATTTTGGCTACAATTTTGGATAGTAAAATTGTTAAGTTAAAATTTTCATATATGCATTCTTACATATAAATAATTAATATAATGTCAATCTTTGTTTAGGGGAATGGGCTGAATAAGTAATGACAATATTCGGTCCTTAGTTTCACGGTTCCCATGACCATGTCCATCTCCGTGCTGGTACATGCACTGGGCCATCCTTGCAAGGTTCAATGCAATTTCAATAAATATATGAGAGAAGGGAGAACTCGCAACTCGGTCTTCATTCATTTTCTTCCATGTTGCACTAATCAAATTCTTTATATACTCACGGGCATCTTCTTCACTTGCACCGGTTTCATTCATGTAACACTGGATTGCTTTTGGGACATCACCTCTTTTTAACTCATCCTGAGTTTTTACACATATATATAAATGGATGTTAGCCTATGTTAGTGCAAAGTATTAAAGGATTCATGATGAAACTCTTAAGATTCTGTAGTTTGTGAATAAGGAACCTTGTGAAATTAATGGATAATCCATTGTTTAAAAAAAAAAAAAAANGTTCTTTATTTTTTCGCATTATTTACATGATATGATATTATTGTGTTAACCTAGATCTGCATAATTTATCTAAATAATAACTTTGCTAAATAACTAGGTTAATCAACTTGTGTTAAGGGGTCTAAAAATGTACACTCTCTATGGTAGGTGGCAGGTTGACTTGTGACTGTGAGCAAGATTATGGATTTGCTAGGAACACATTTATGAGAAACATGCGATATATGTGTTCGGTTTTTGTTTTTGTTTTGTTTTTTTTTTTTGTTTTTTTGTTTTGTTTTGTTTTATTTTTTTTGTTTTTGTTTTTGTTTTATTTTTTTGTTTTGTTTTGTTTTTATTTTTGTTTTTATTTATTTTTATTTATTTTTTTATTAAGTCAGGCCAAACAGTATTGCAGACGTAATTAACTTAACAGCCATTAAACCCACTCATCAAAGGAGAAAAAAAAACGTTATTAAAGAAATATATCGTCCAAAGTAAAAGGAATGGGAAAAAAAAATTTTGGCTACAATTTTGGATAGTAAAATTGTTAAGTTAAAATTTTCATATATGCATTCTTACATATAAATAATTAATATAATGTCAATCTTTGTTTAGGGGAATGGGCTGAATAAGTAATGACAATATTCGGTCCTTAGTTTCACGGTTCCCATGACCATGTCCATCTCCGTGCTGGTACATGCACTGGGCCATCCTTGCAAGGTTCAATGCAATTTCAATAAATATATGAGAGAAGGGAGAACTCGCAACTCGGTCTTCATTCATTTTCTTCCATGTTGCACTAATCAAATTCTTTATATACTCACGGGCATCTTCTTCACTTGCACCGGTTTCATTCATGTAACACTGGATTGCTTTTGGGACATCACCTCTTTTTAACTCATCCTGAGTTTTTACATATATATATAAATGGATGTTAGCCTATGTTAGTGCAAAGTATTAAAGGATTCATGATGAAACTCTTAAGATTGTGTAGTTTGGGAATAAGGAACCTTGTGAAATTAATGGATAATCCATTGTTTAAAAAAAAAAAAAAACAAATCATTCTTTCTCTAAAGTTTAAATTAGTAAAGGTAATTCTAACATAAAGGCACCCCATATACTCCGTTTAAACTTCATTTTCTTTCCTTTGTGTGTGTGTGTATGTTTCTAAAAAAAATTTAATAAGAGTAGTTTTGAAAACGTGTATATTTTTAATTAGAAGTTAGTACATTAAATGATGTTCTTTTAAAATGTTAGATTGTCTAAAGAGGACTAACAAGATAGGAGGGAGGAAGCATTTGCTTGTTTCTATACTACCCTGTAATTTCAAATTTAAATGACATTGCTTATATGTGTGGATGGTGGCAGTCCCTTCCTTTGTTTAGCACCAATTGTTGTTATACAGTAATGCTTGATTTATTGACTATCAATTACTTTTCTTTCAACAAATTTTTTGAAAGTTAACATACCGTAGATGTTCCAAGATCATCTGCAAGTCGTAAAATTGTTGATGACCAACGGATTATGTTGGGGTACTCTTCTAGGCAATCCAAGGCTTCCTTTGTAATTGGATTTGTGACTAAAAAATAAGCATGCACTAGTATAGTTGGTGCTGATATTGAAATCCATGCATTCTCAATGTATTCTTGTAGACTCGGTCTATATTTGTTGTAGTACCACTTTGCCTCCACCAAATAAGATCTACATAAATCTATCCACTGCAAATTTATTGTGGAAAGATGAATTAGGGGTAGTATAACACAAGGTATTCAAGAAAAAAAAATGTTGAGAATAAATATTGATGAATTTAGAAGTCAATTCCATACCGCTTTTCTGAGGTATTCAATGATGTGGAATCTTTGTTCCTTCATAGTATCCAAAGCCATTTCATTAACTGAATTATGTAGAGTAAGGAAACATATCTTCATATAATCTGGGAGTTGATCCATTGCATTGATATCCCATCTGGTATCATACAATGTAGCCACAAGTGATCTATATGTTAAGATAGTGTTCAAGCAAATGAGGCATAGTGTCATAAAACTAATAATTATTTTACGTATTTGGCATATGCACCATTCCTATTATAGCATGTGAACCTCATAATTGTGAGACCCACGTATTATGAGAGCAGTGATATATATGTTAGATGCATGAGATGCCTTCTCCATTAATACAAACCTTTCAACAACATCTGTGAAGAGCTCAAGTTCATCCAAAGTTCCATATACATCATAAACATCATCAATTGTTGTTATCAGTGCAAAGACCTTGGTAAACATTCTCCTACAATATCCAAATTGAGGCTGAAATATTAATCCCACTGTCCAAAAGAAATTCTCCACCACTCTATCCCTCGCAAAACTCAAATTTTCTGCAAGGCCCGTGCTCTTCCACCACCTTTGTATGAATCGAAAAAGAACAATTGAGCGTTAGAATTATAGTAATTAATGCACTTTGGCACATTTCAATTAGGTAAAGCAAACAATAGCATAAAATTTTAGGCTATAAATTATTTGATATTTATTTCTCCTGATGCCATGAGATAGAATGTTACGTTGACGCTTGTTTTAGATCTGCTTGGTGGGCTGCTTGTACAATGTTGAAATCCAATTCTGCAAACTCAAGCAAGATAGGGTTCACGTCTTGATTATGTCTATATATGTCAATGAACCATCTTGCTTCCAACCTAAGCATCCTCCAATGCAGTGGGAGCTCCAAGGAATGGTTTACTATAGCAGCAAGATTTTTTTCTTTATTCTGCTTAACGTATTCTTCTAGATGTTTGGTTGAGAAATCTCTTGCTTCTTCCAAGATATTTTCACCTTCTATCAAAAAGAATGAGGCTTCATATAAGGATAGCATGCCCTTGGTATCCTCACAAAGGCATGCCTTGAAACTCCCTCTCTCATCCTTGAAACTATTGAAAACTTCTGCAATGAGCAACACCAGAGTGTTAACATAAATGACAGGTTAGGCATAAGGGTAAAAAATTAAGTCTATACATTAGGTTTCCAATTAAATTCAATAAGTTGCATTGACCAATTCAACGCAACTAGTATTATATTTTTCAAGTAGAGTTAAATTCAACCACATGATTTATTAGTTAATGCAATCACATGGTTAAATTTAATGAAGAACTTAAGTTGTAGTGCCTAAAGAACTGAATCCAACTTTCAATATCCACCTGTGATTTTTTTTTTTGTTAGATCCTCAAATACCTTGAGAGACACTATATCCATGCTGTCTTAGGAGTCTAAATTTAAGAGCTGTGGCATACAAATTCTCCGCCTTCCACGTATCACCACCATGATCATTATTGTACACACCATCTAATATTCTTTTAATTTCTTCTTCAAAGTGATAAGATATTCCTAGTCTTTGCAAGATTTCTATCAACTCAAGTTGCTCGAGAGGGTTCACCACTTTGTGAAGCATCATCCTCACTTGTTCCTTCAACACATTAATTTGTCTAGTGCACGTTTCCCCCTACATCACAATTTTTCATCAACAAAGTCTATTCAGTTCCAGTAATAGCTACTACTAGTACTATTAAAAAACTTACAAAGAAATGCTACTAACACCCTAGCATATATTTAGAAACCCCATAATCAAATTTTATGGCTTAATCACTTTTAATCCTAAACTACCAATTAGTTTAATTAATGTATGTGATTAACCAAATTTCATATTGCAAACATAACCATACATGAACTAAACCATATAAAGAAAACAATATGAAAATGCAGAAAAATAAACCAAACCATGCTAAACACGAAGAAGTGTTTAGGAAGACGAAAACCCATGCACCCGGGCAGAAAAAATCTCCCCCCCCCCCCAATAACACAACCAGGAAATCTCCATTAGCATGAATAGTTGCAATATATGAAAGACTATGAACCCCCAAGCTCATATCCCCTTATAATCTCCCCCCCCCCCCCATAACACAACCAGGAAATCTCCATTAGCATGAATAGTTGCAATATATGAAAGACTATGAACCCCCAAGCTCATATCCCCTTATAAAATTGTGCCCTTCAAGTCCTAGTTAGCAACTGACTTCACAAAGCCCTTTTTTGATCTAGTTGACCAGAGACACCATTGTTGGGCCGCCAACAAAAAGCCACCAAAAGATTTGAATTTGAAATGACCCCAAAGATTTCCAAACTTTCAACACAACTCAAAACAGTTTGTATTTGGTGAATGAGGGAAGGTTAAAAATTTCTCTCATTGATGGAATAATGGTCAAAGAAATAGAGAAGAGAGGTTCATAGAAGATTTAGCTCTAGGCTAAGGCTATCTCTTTTTCTACAATGTTGGATATCATGAAATGAGATCTCTTAAGATCTATATAATCATATCACTCTCTAGCTAGTCTAGCATGTACAAGATATAAGTTTTGGCTTATATGAAAAAACTAGAAAAACATATCAAGAAAAAAAATAGAACATTCTATCTGCATGCTATTTGCATCCTGATCGTTCTCAGACATCCCTCATTATTATCTACCAAAAATCTATCTACCAAAATTCATAAAAGTGCGCTTTCTTGGTTTAGAACCTAGGCGCAGCCGGTCAGAGTTAGAGCTAAAATTTGTATTTGTAACCTTCCCCTCACAACAGTTTGTATTTGGTGAATGAGGGGAAGGTTACAAAATTCTCTCAATGATGTAATAATGGTGGAAGAAATGGAGAAGAGAGGTTCATAGAAGATTTAGCTCTAGGCCAAGACTATCTCTTTTTCTACGTTGTTGCATGGGATGAAATGTGCTATCTTAACGTCTATATAATCATATCACACTCTCTATCTAGTCTAGCATGCACAAGATATGAGTTTTGGATTATACGAAAAAATTAGAAAAGCATATCAAGAAAAAACAGAACATTCTATCTGCTTGCTAGTTGCGACTGCTTGATCGTTCTTAGACATCCCTCATTATTATCTACCAAACCTGAGCACAACCGGTCAAAGTTAGAGCTAAAGTCTAACCACTAAGCTACAACTGCATGTTGATGCTTGACAATAAAAAAGAAAATACTTGAAGTAAACTTAGCACAATTCATTTTTTTTTTTTTTTTTGAAAACTACTTAACACAATTCTATTCTACTGAATTAAACTATCTATCTCTAAAAAAGAACATATAAAAAAAAATTATAATTAAAATCCTTCAAAGATATTCTACTTTACTTCAAAAATTAATCATAACTTTAAATGTTTTCATGTTTTATTATTTTATTTTATTAATTTTCTTATTTAATTTGTAAAATATGCTTGAAAATTATTAAATTTCCCTCATACATATAGATATATTAATTAGTCAATTTTGCTAATTTTATAAATTTAATATCTGTATTTGAGTTTTAATTAAGGGTAAATTATAAAGTTAGTCCCTATTATTTCCATCCAATGTCAATTCAGTCCCTAACCTTTTAATTGTGTCAATTTAATCACTAACTTTTTCAATGTCGTGTCAATTTAGTTCATGTCGTTATCTTTGGTTGAATAATGCTGATGTATCAAATGAAATAGTAAAAAATTATTTTTACTGTTGGCAGGTCTACGTGATGATTCTATAATATCTGGAAAGTAAAAAAGAGTAGTAGCAAATCACTCGTTTGCAAAGGGATCTGAGGCACAAGGTAGTGCAAGTTTGATCCTAGTGGACTAATTCAGATTTTTTGGGCTGGTTTCTAGAACTATTTAGTGAGAAGAATCAGATCTGTGTGTAGATTTTAATTTGGGGTTTTTTTTTTTTTTTAAAAAAAAAAAGGCAAAACTATAATGTTGGTCCATCAAGTTTCAATTGAGTATAATTGGTCTGTCAAGTTTAAAAAATGAGTTGTATTAGTCATTTTACTAGCCACTGTTAATGGTGTTACTTATGTGACTAACGGAACAATGACTTGACATTTTTTTTATGACATGACATTTTTTAATTAAAAAAATTAAAATAACCAGTTTCAACCTAAGATTTTAGCAAACTAAGAGCATCTCCAACAGGTTCGGTATCCAGGAATATTAGCTAAAATTTGGAGAATTTGAGCACTATTCATGCTCCAGCAGATTCGGCAAACCTGAATTTTTTTTTGGCTCATGAACAGTAACCCTTCAAGTCTGATGGGCTACTGTTCATTAGCTATTGAATTTCTTAGATTAAAAAATTAAGCCAGCTACTTCTCATATCAATTCTTTCCCTCCCCTCTCCTCCGTTTTTTTTTTTTTTTTTTTTTTTTTTTTTTTTTTTTTTTTTTTTCTCTCTCATTCTCTCTGTTTCTCACATAATCCAAACACAAAACAAAATCAAATTCTTAAAATAAAGTTGAATCAGAACAAGCAAAAATGAAAAAAAAAAAAAATTCATAACAATTCTCTCTCAAACATCTCTAAAACTCAAGCATAATCAAAATACAACTCAAAAACATAATCTTAAAATTAATCAAACCATAACAATAAAAGCTAAAAAAAAAAAAAAAGACACATGCTATCTACCATCTGGGCTGTGTCGGGAGGAAGATGAGCGGCGGCGGCGAAGCGGAAGGCATGGCGGCACAAAGAGCGGAGTGAAGGCGTTCTGGAATGAAGTAGAAACCATCTTTCTCTTTCTACCTCTTTCTCCTTTTCTTATCACAGAGAGAGTTGGATAATGCTTTGGAATCAAGTAGAAAAAGAAAAAGAAAAAATAGAGAAAGAGAGCTGGAGAAAGAAAGAGAGAGTTCTGGAATGAAGTGGAACCTAGAAAGTAGGGAAAATAAAGGAGAGGGTGAAGATAAGGGTATACGTGTGTGGTGGAGAAAAATCAAGAGAAAAGAAAAAGAAAAAGAAAAAAAAGGAAATGTATGGCCGGGTTGAAAGAAACAAAGAAAAAATACCATTTAGAAATTCTATTACAATATTTTTACAATAAATTTTAAGTAATATATTGTTATTAGTTAATATTGGTGAGTAAAAATATAATTTCAGTGGTAGGTTCAAATTAGAACTAGTAACAACTTTCCACATAAATTTTGTTGCGAAAATATTGCAAAAAATGTTATAAATATAACACTTTTTATTAAAAAATATAATTGTTGAGAATAAATATAGGAAGAATAAATGATGATAAAGAATGAATAAAGAAATAATATTTAAATGAGATAGAGAATGAGATAGAGAATCTGTTGGAAGTGTATTTGAAAAAGTGAGTAGGCAAAAGCTAAATGACACTGTTCATTAGCCAAACAGTACAAAAATTTGGCTAATTTGCTGGAGATGCTCTAACCTGGTTGCAATTTGAAGCCATCAATGTCTTAGGTGGAAACTAGTTATTTTAATTTTTAATTAAAAAATGCCATGTCATTAAAAAAAATACCAAGTCATTGTTCCGTTAGCCAATTAAGTAACACCACTAACGGCAGCTAGTAAAATGACTAATACAACACATTTTTTAAACTTGACAGACCAATTATGCTTAGTTGAAACTTGAGGGATTAATTGCTTACGTAGGGTAAACTTGAAGGACTAACATTGTAGTTTCGCCTTTTTTTCATTTATTTTTATTTTTATAATCTGACTTGTCGGGTTAGTTGGTAGTTGGCCTGGCATGGAAAATAGTTTTTTACTATTTTGTTTGACATATCAGCTTTTTTTCATTCAAGGGATAATGATAGGAATTAAATTAACAATACTAAACATGTTAGGGATCAAATTGACATAATTGAAAACTTAAGGACCAAATTGACATTTGGTGTAAAGGATAGAGACTAACTTTGTAATTTACATTTTAATTAATTATTAAAATAATTATGACATCATCGTGATTTGACCTAAGTTGGTTCAACTTTAAAAACCTTAAACCTCTCACTTTACTGATTCTTCGAATGGTCCAGGTCTAAAAACCATAAGTTTGACTAAGCTCATGTACTTTCTACTAAAATATATTTTGACCCAAAAAAACATACTAAAATGAGAGAAGGAATACCTAAAACTTTGTCACTTAACTAAGCCAATAAATGTTAACACTGACTAAAGTAACAATAACAAAATGTACGCACCACATATTCAATCCTTAGGGACTCAATGTAATCATGGCTCCAAATGGAAGGTTGGTAATTTGCTGATCTCCGCAAAATATCGGGACTAGTTGAAACTTTGTTGGCGGCCATGCATTGGACAGGACGAGCAAGGTAGCCATTTCTGGTCCTGGATGTTACAAGTAAGATGGGATCTTTAGATGAGACAGGTACTCTACTGAAATTGTACATAGGGAGTGAGGTAAGTAGTTTAAGAGCCATTGTGAAGCTTAGTTGCTTACTATGGTTTTTGTGTGGAACTAATGGGTTACTTGGGAACATTTACTTCAGATATACTCCTTTATATACCTCCCTGGGAGGTTATCACGTTTGCTTTAAGAACAAGAAAAATATCCAAGGAATTCAGAGGGATACAATCAATCCATAATTGACGGTGATTCTAAATGTGTGGTTGATAGAATCTCATAAGGCTTCAGGCGAGCCATCTAGAAGATTTTTCTGGTGGTCGAAGATTTTAATTTTTAAAGCATAAGCTGTAAGAACAAGAAAAATCTGTGATTGATAAGGAATTCACAAAATATCGTCAGATACAAGAAAAATATCCAAGGAATTCAGAGGGATACAATCAATCTATAATTGACAGTGATTCTAAAGGTGTGGTTGATAGAATCTCGTACGGCTTCTGGCCGGCCATCTAGATGATTCTTCTGGTAGTCGAAGATTTTTATTTTTAAAGCATAAGCTGTAAGAACAAGAAAAATCTGTGATTGATAAGGAATTCACAAAATATCGTCAGATACAAGAAAAAAATCCAAGGAATTCAGAGGGATACATCACATGTCAGCGGGCAGAATGCTACAAAAAGAAAATTTCGAAACTTGCTCCTTTCGTAATATATTTTGTCCAATAGTAATCTTTTGTCTCATTTTTTTTATTTTACTTTCTATCTACCAATCACATCATTTCATGTTTATTATTTTTATTTTTTCTATTTTAAACTTTAATGATTTTTGTAAGGAAAGAAAAAAAAAAAAATATATATATATATATTTTGACGTGGCAAATTTTGAATGGTTGTCTATTACTTTCACATAAACTCATAATTTTTTTGGGGACAAAGTTTAGTTACAAAATTAGTAGTAGCTTAAGGTTACAACATTACTCAATATCATTAACATTATTACATATTTTGAAAATTTAACTATTAGATTGCATGTTCTTTACGCTTTTAATACATATATCAAAATTTGTACCAATCGAATATTAATTATTTACTATATGATTTATAAGCTTATATTTTATACACAATTTTAAACTATAAAAACTTGCAATTTAAACAGTTTATTAATGATGACATAGCTATTGATCTTTAATTTTCTAGAAATTTTGCAAACATGAAGGATATAAGAAAAAAAATATAATCCAATGATAAATTTGACAAAATTCGCCTTCAATAAAAAGTTATTGAGTTAAGTTGTAGCTTTAGACTACAACCAATTTTATTGCTAAACTTTGTCCATTTTTTTTTTCTATCATTCACAATCTGGTACATCATAGTTGTAACAAAGTTGCAGTAAAAACTAGAACTTCTCATTTGAACTAGATGACCGATCCAACTCTTATTCATTTTAGGTTTAATGTTATATTCTTCCCTTGTATTTGGGCTAGCTAGACTGGCCCACCAACCTTCTCTTTGGCTGGTGAGGTATAGGCCCCTTTTTGGGCACATTTGGGTCTGTCTGGTGAAGAAATTTTATAGGCTTCTAATCCATGACGTTTTGTGAATAGTACTAAAAAGTGTCAAAAATAATATAGTGCGGCTCATGAATGTATCAAAAAGTGTAACGAGACTTATTAATAATAACAAAAATAAGTTGAATAGTAATTTTTTTTTTTAAAGCAATTCCAAATGCACACTTAGGCTCTTTTTCGAGATGGCCTAGTGATGAAACTTGTTGGGTTTTGTCACCCATGTCGTGTAATGAAGATGGTGGGCCTTTATTGGGTTTGCTGGCCCGCGTCATGGAGGGAAGGATATTGGTTTTTTGTTAGGCCTGGTGGTAAGGGAGTCAATTTTGTACAGGAAACCATTTCGGTTTGATTAGGAGAAAGAAATATTTTGATATTAGTTTATATTGGTGTGCTGTTTCGGACTTATTTGCTATATATATATGTTTGTACTTTGTATTTCTTTATGTAAGTATGAATTATGAATTTTTATATTTATCAACAATAAAATCCACATATTTTATAAGTCTAAATATTAGCCTAAGGACATTAACAAATATATTAACTTAAATAACATGTTTTTTAAAATAAAATAAAATAATTCAAATTTTTCACATTTTTTATTTTTTTTACTGTATCGGCTAAAACACTAATATCGTCCGAAACATCAGAAACATGTGCAGTACAAACCAGTATAGGTCAGTATTTTATTTAATACATTTTAAAGAAGTATCGATACCAATTTAATGACCAATTTAGTATATTTTTCAGTATGATTAATACCGGTATGGTATTTCCCTGCTTAGTAGCCCAAATCATATGGAAAGTGTGGATTTTGAATTGGTTAAGTTGGCCCAACCCACGTGGTGTGGGGTAGATTTAAAGCAGTGCAATTTATATATTTTTTAAAATAAAATAAAATAAAAACCTCAAGACTCTCCTGCATCTACGTCGAAATTGAATAAAAATTATTAAATGTGTTTTATGTTTGTTAAGGTAGGAAATTATTGTTGACCAAAAAAAAAAAAAAAGGGAGGAAATTATCAAATACTATTATCAAATACTATATGTAACCCGTCCACCACAGAATATTGTGGACCCTACCCAACTGTGATCTTTTGGATTATATTATCTCAAACTTCGTCCACAGTCAGTGGCGGAGCCTAATAGGCAACTGCCCCCCTGGCTCACCCAAAATTTTTTAAGAGATGAACTTGTATATCATGAGTTAGCTGCCTCCAGTCATATGCCTACACCTTACACTAAAAAACAAGAGTACGAGAAAATAGAGCTCAAGCGTAATTACTGTTGCGTGAGTTTCAAGGTTTTTGTCATTTTATCAATTTGTTCTCTCCTTTTCATATGGTTGGCTTATCTTAATTTTTGTATCCATTTATTTTTCTTGTTCTGATTCATGTATGGATTTGCTTTATATATCTCTTTTTTATTTATAAAATATGGATTTGCTTTACATGTATATTTTTTTTTTATATGGAAACTTCATTAAATATGGAAGAAAAAAAATCATTAATAATTTATCAATGTGTTTTAAAGCTCAATATATATATATATATATATAAAAAAGATTAAAAAAAAAAGAACTATTAAGAAACACAAGTTTTAATTGAAAAGATTTGAAAATAATATTATTATTGCCTGATAAAAATGATAAAAGAATCACAAATTTCTAATGTAGTAATTTATTCTTCGCTAATAAAATTTGTGTAAGCAATAAAATGTAAAGATAATTATATAATAAATTCTAAAGTTCAATATTGTTTTCATGTTAAACTTTGAATTTTCAAGTGTACGTATGTTCACAATTTCCTTTTTAAAATATTACAATATCATATTCATATGAGTTGTACTTGAGTTTTCTAACTGCTAAAATCTTTTATGAGAATTGTAAATGGAATTTTTAATTAAAAAATTATTCATGTGTAAATGAATCCCTAATAGAAAAATACAATATAGCAAATATGGCTAGTGTTATTTTTTGTGTTTGTGTCCGTATGCATTGCATATAAATTTTGCTCCTCCTAAACTTAAATTCTGGCTCCGCTATTGTCCACAATTCAATATGAGGAAACATCCATGAAGGAGGTTTTGCCTTCATTGACCACAAAATATTGTGGAGCCTTTATTGAGTATCATCAAATATCAATAATGCTACCATGCGGGATCGATTGAACCCTATAAGTTTTATACAATAAAAAAATTTACAAGTTAAGTTAATTAAAATACATAATTAAATAATGTTATTGATGAATTACAAGACTTTTGATGTAAATGTATATAACTTTATTTTGCTTGGATGGGAGAATAAATAATGAAGTATGTATATAATAAATTTTTATTAATTATTAGTAATGTGGAGTTAAAAGTATCTAAGAAACATTAAAGTGTATGAATATTTATTTTTATTTTTATTTAAAGATAATTCGATAATTATGATCAAGAATAGAGAATTTGAACCTTAAATATTTTCGTTGAAAACACCGAAATCAAAGTTATTACCAATCAATTGAGCTGCAAGATCTTGGCGTGTTTGAATGTTTATTACATTAACTTAAGTCATGCAATTATAAATTGCATCCGTAAGTGAATTTGAAAAAGAATGTCTAAATTTACTATAGACTCTTTGTAAAATATGTATAGTTTATTGAACCTTTTAATAATATCAAAAATAGTATTTTTTTTCCTACTTCACTTCAACTCATCTATCAAATGACTACCTGTAGGCCAAAACTATAATTATGATTTCTCCTTATTTTCCTTCCTCCTTTCTCCTTAATAATTTTGGGGATTAAACCTATATTGAAAATCACCATCCATTCCCATTTTTCATCTTCTTTGTTTTTATTTGTACAAAATAAAAAAATGAAAATCTCAATCTCTCACCATTGTCCTCCAAGCCCCCCACCCCCTATTTTTCATCCTCTCTAAAACTCCACCAATTGAACAAACCCTAAGTGACTCCGCTTTTCTAGAGATATGGCGTCTATAAATGCGTGGTTGATAGCATTTCATAAGGCTTTAGGCGAGTCATCTAGAAGATTCTTCTGGTGGTTGAAGATTTTTAAAGCATAAGTTGTAAGAACAAGAAAAATATCCAATGAACCAATCCATATTGTTGGTGATGCTAAATGTGTGATTGTAAGGAGTTCAGAAGATTTAATTTTCAGGTGGTCGAAGATTTTTAAAGCATATTTTAGTCAAGTCCTTATGAAAGTGGGCCAGTCTAGTAATGTTTTTGGCTTTTTGCCTGGAAAGGTCATTATCATTTACTCTTTATTATATACTCACCGTATACACAAATATGATTTTATAATTTTAATTGAGATCATAGATGTATGAAATATGTAATAGCATGTATATAATAAAATTTTCCCATCTTCTTGCAGAGGTTGTGCCGTTGTAGTGGCCTTATAAATCTTAATTTTCTCTTAATTTTGTTCTTAATTTTTTGTGCTCTGTTTTCTTGTGTTAATTATCTTTTCTTGTGAAAGAAACCCACAAGATATTCATTACGATATTAAGGTCTTATTTGAGAGGAGGGAATAGAATGGAAAGAAAAGAAATGAAAAGAATCATTTTAAAATATTCTTCTATTCCCTTGTTTGAGAGTTTTAATGGAGGGAATGGAAAGCTCATTCCCTTATTTGGGAGTTTAAGTGGGAGGAAATAGAATGGGTAGGAGGGAACACTCATTCCTCTCTATTCCCTTAAAATCTCAAATTTTCATTTTCCCCGAAATTGGGAAGAATTGGAGGGAATGGAATTAAATTTAATGATTTTTTTACTAAAACTCTCAAAATATCCCTATATATTCAACTCTTTATTTTAAAATAAGGGTCTAATAGTAATATTGTCATAAAATGATTCCGCTCCATTCCCTCCACGTTGCTCCTAAATAAGATTACTTACATTTCATTTATTTTCATTCCTTTCCATTCATTTATTTTAAAACATCCAATCAAGATTACTTAAATCCATTCCATTCTTTCCCATTCCTTTCCCTTACTTAAATACATTTCATTCCTTTCTATTTCCTTATGATTATTCCATTCCATTCCATTATGTACTTTCAAACGGAGCCTAAAGTAGTATATGTTAAAAGTGCCAGTTTAGACCTAGTGCCGGCTCAATGGTATAAGCCATTGATGTGGCCGCCTAAGGCCCCAAGTAAAAAAAAAGGCCCTTAAATTTTAACCAATAGTGTTAATTAAGCTGAAATATTAACAAATAAATAAAATAATATTTTCTTATCAAATAAATAACAAATGAAAAAGAGAAAGAAATGCTATGTCCATAACATTTTTCACAATATTTTTACAAAAAAAATCTAAAATAGCAGATTGTTAAGGGCTATTATTGACAGTAAAAAAATAATTTTAGTGGTAGGTTTAAATAGATAACAAGAAATAACTTAACACCTAAGATTTGTTATGAAAAATATTGTGAATGTAGCACTTCTATAAGAAAAAAAGAAAAGAAAGAAAGCAATCCACAAAAATATTCACAACATTTTTCACAATAATTAAGTTAGCAAACTTTTATTTTTTTTGTGTTTATAAACTTTAAAAAAAAAATTCCACGTGGCTTATGTTAATTAATAGTAATGTTACATATGAAACAAGATAATTTGTTAAGTTCTGAGACTTTAGGAACTAAATGTATTAGAACTTTAATTTGTATTATGTTGACAAACCATAATCAAAACATTTATTCTAGGTTTAGGCTGCTTAAAGTATGTTTTAATTGTAAAGTTGGAATTGAGTGATTGCAGAAATTAGTGGACAAATTCTGTAAGGCTCGATCGATAAAAAATTAGATTTGATTGATCGAGAATCGTGTAGAATTAATTTTCTATAGAATTTCCAACTCAGCCTAAGCCCATGTGACGTGTAGGGTTTTATGTTTTACTCCAACTATAAAAGGAAAAACCCTAGCTATGTTTTAGAAGTTTTTGATGTGCTATGTGTTGAACTTCTTGTGAGATCTAGAGGTGTTTACCTTCATACACACTTAAAATTATCAAGATCAAGATTCATGTCAAGAATTTGGTGATCGCTTTAGTTGTTGCATAAAGAACTTAAAGAAGATCTGAAACCTTTGAGTAGAGTCTCAAAGTAACAAGTAGAAGAACTTGTGGTTGTTGTGGATCAAAGAAAGAAGTAGTCTGTGGACTCGGAGCTGTCACGAGGTTGTGGTAGTAAATTTTCTATTCGAGGTAACAATATGATGTTAGTGGTCTAAGTCTTATTATATAAACTTCAAATCTTTCATAGTGGATCTGTTTTACCTTGATGGTAGTTGGGTTAAATCCTCTCTAGGTTTTTTATCGATTTGGTTTTCTTGAGTCATCAGATCATTGTGTTATTTATTTTCCGTTACTTTATTGTTTATGGTTATTTGTGTTTAACCTAATCTTGATAACAATCTTGTTAATCAATCAAACTAGTATAATATTAGGTTAAACATATTCTCGTAAGGGGTCTAAACATGTACATAATCAATTTTTACCTTAGGCCTCTAAATGCATCAAGCCGCCCCTATTTAGACCCCAATATTGAATACAACTGATTTATCAATTTATTGCCAATTAGACAATTATGTGATTGCAATTACCATGATTTAAATCACAACCACAACAAGTACCTACTATGTAAATAAAGTGATAAAACATTATAAACATACAAATTTGAAGACAAAGTGAAAAACTAGTGGAGAACAACTCCAAAGAAGGCAATAATTCACTATGTCAAGGAAGGGAGAGGTGTAGTGCTTCCCTTTCTCTCTAGAGGTTTCAATCAAGGCTTCCTCATGTTGTGATCAAAACTTTAAGAAATGAAAAGATGAGGCTTCTCTTTCCCCTTTTTTTTCCCTTCTACACAGTGGTAGACCCATAAAATATTTTTTGGAGACCAAGCTAAATATCTTTGCTTTTTTTTTTTTTTTTTTTTTTGAGAGAAAAGTCTTGACATGTCTATAAATATGCAAATCGTGGGTTTTAGCTAGTTAGCTCAACTAGTAAACTCTTGGATAGTTAAATAAGAGATCTGGGGTTTAATCCCCTCTTACACCAAAAACTGATTAATGTCTTGGTCTGCTAATAAAGAGCTATCTTCAAGAGCAGACCCTATAGGTTGAAACTATATATATATATATATATATGCAAATTTTGGATTTTAGCTAGTTAGCTCAACTGGTAAACTCTCTAATGGTTGAATAAGAGATCTGGGGTTCAATCCCCCTCTACACTAAAAACTAGTCGATGTCTTACTCTGATGATAAAGAGCTATCTTAAAAAATGGATGCCATAAGTTGAAACTATATATATGCAAATTCAATAAAAATAGAATATAATTAAATTGTGTATGATATACATTAAATACACTTTAATTTAATGAGCTATGTATGACATGAGAGTAATTAAAGGGAATTAAAAAAGTATTAGTCAACTATATAAATGCATTACATATATCTAGGGGGCCATTATTAAATTTATGTCCAATTTTTTTAATTATAACAAAAATACAGAAGGGATGAAGCATTTTTGAAAAGTCAAGGGGTCATGGCTACCTTATCATTAGGTAAAATTAGTAAAGTTTTTGTATTTTTTTTTAAATAAGAATTTGTTGTATGGGTGATTGTCCCACATTACTTAAGAAAGTGTGTTGTGAGTAATATAACTTGCCCCACCCTCCCTTAAAAGTTACCATGGCTTTTGAGTGGAATTTATAGTGTGGCTTTGTGTTAGAACCTCTTTCCCTCTCCTTTTGTATGTGTGTGTGTGTCTCAAAAAAAAAAAATGGTTGATTGTCCCATATTACTTAAGAGAGTGTGTTGTGTATAGTATAACTTGCTCCACCCTTCCTTAAAAGTTACTATGGCTTTTATGTGGAGTTTGTGGTGTGTCTTTGTGTTAGAACTAATTTTCCTATCTCTTATATGTGTGTATTTGTTTCGAAAAAAAATTGTTGTATGTTTGTTTAGGTAGGAAATTATCAAATACTATAAGAACAAATAAAGAATGTATATGTCCAAACAAATAAAAGAAATAAAGCATGTATATATTGAGAAAAAGAAACAATTAGTGAAATCTTTTTGAGATATATATATATATATACACATTATTGATAACTTGATAATTATAATGAAAAATGAAGGATTTGAACTCTAGATATTTCTCTAAAAAACACCAAGGGCACATTTGGTAAACTGTAATGGGAATCACATAAGAATAGAAATAGGTATTACAAGGAATAAAAGACTATATAATATAATACTTGTTACTATTCATTTGTTTGGTGACAACACAATAGTAGAACCCTGAAGACAATGGAATGAAAACATTTTAAATCAAACTTAAGATACATTTTAGGAAATATTATACACATATAATTATATTTCTTAATTTTTTTTTTAAAATTTGAAAGAGAGATTAGTTATTTTTTATAATTTTTTATTTTCATAATTGTTATGTGCATATGGAAAGTTTATTTATTTAGAAATATATTAATTTTAGAAATTAATACACTTATTAAGGAATAACTATTACAATAATTTTAAAAATGAATAGTTATTCCTTATTTTAAAGAATGACTATTCCTAAGAAATGACTATTCCCTATAGTATAAATATAACCAAACTATTAAATAGCTAAACCACAAAAATCACTATTATATTATAGTGCCTATTATGGTATGTTTGATACACTAAATGTGAATTACAACAAGAATTGTAATCTTTATTACTATGAATAAAATGTGTTATAATGTAATAACTAAACATATTCATAAGTTTGGTTATGAGCTATAATATTAGAATAAAACTTAATATTTATTTTAGGAATATCTTACTCATACAATTATATCTCCTTAAAAATTGTTATTTTTTTAAATTTAAGATATATATATATATATATATATTTATAATTGTTAGATGTATATAAAAAGTTTGTTTTTTTTTAAATTTAAGATATATATATATATATATATTTATAATTGTTAGATGTATATAAAAAGTTTGATTATTTGGAAATATATTAAGTTTTGAAACAATTGCACTCAGTAAGGAATAGCTAATACAACAATTTTAAAGATGAATAATTATTCCTCATTTTGAAGAATAGTTATTCATAAAGGATGACTATTACTTGTAATAAAAAAATAACAAAACTAAAGAATAACAAAATCATAAGAATAATTATTATATTACAGTTTTTATTATAGTCTACCAAACATGCTTTTACAGTTTACCAAACGTACGCTAAAAGATGTTACTACCAACCAATTGAGTTACAAAACACTTTGTGTGTTTTGAATGTTTATTACATTAACTTCAGTCATGCAATTATAAATTGCATCCATAAATGAATTTGAAAAAGAATGTCTAAATTTACAATTGACTTTTTTGTAAAATATGTATAATTTATTAAAAAAATTAATAATATCAAAAATAGTTTTTTTTTTCCTACTTCACACACACACACACATCTATATAAACTTTCTTTTATTATTCACAACTTGAATTAGGAAAACTTTTCAGGTGTTTTCTTGAAGTTAAAAACATATATTAACAGCACTGTTGTCTATGTCGGGTTGTTTTGTATACTTCAGGAATATTCTTCCTCCTCTCACATAAGGAGCAGGTTCTACATGTGGGACCTACCATAGAGCCTATTACTTTATAAGAAGGATGGAGTAATGCTCCAAGAGAATAAAAAAAATTTCCCTCTATGTCATCATTGTCATGGCAGGTTGGTTGGTCACTTGTGATAGTAAGCAAGATATTGGAATTGTTAGGAACATATTTATGAGAAATATGCTATCATTTTTCTATTCTATTCTATTCTTTTTAATGTTTTAAGACAGGCCAAATACTATTTAGTATTGCAGACATCAATTAACTTAAAACCTATAAAACTCACTCATCAAAGGAGGAAAAAAAAACATTAAGTGAAAGGATAGGGGAAAAGAAAACTTTGGCCACAATTTCAGATAGTTGTTAAACTTCATATATATATATATATATATGAATTAGAGTGTAATTCTAAGCAATGTTACACCAACTATTATTCTTTAATTAAATGTGAATTTCGATAAATCTACCGTTGGATTATATTATCTTCGTATATTTTTTATGCTTACAAAATTTAAAGATAATTAAAGATCAATAGTCATGTCATCAATCAATTATTTTGTAAGGTTGAATTTAATCAACCATTTTGTTGGCTTTATTCCAAGCCAATTTGCTTGTAATTTAGCATTTAGAAACCCGGTATTTAGGTGGGAATCATGTAAGGGTAGTGTGTGAAAGAGTGTGAAGAAAAGCTCAAGAGTGTGCAACTCAGTATGGCCTTGCGACTGGATCTCGTGACTAGCTCGTGGCTTACAAGTCGCCAAAAGAGGCACACGTGTGAAACATGCAAAGGAGCTGAAGAGTTACGCTAGCTGTTGCACTACAGGACAAAACTTTCAACTGGCTAGGCCGTTCTCTCGCAACTCAATCAAGTCGCCAGTTCATTCTGTTTGGGAAAAAATGACCTTTTGCATTCCAAACACACACTAGTATAAATACCCCTTATACCCACGTATTGTAGAGAGTTTCTAGAGAGAATTTTGAGAGAGAAACCTGAGAGAAACCCTAGAGAAAAACAAGATTGACTCATCCACAATCTTCACCCTTATTTCTTCAAATTTCTCTACTCTCACCCTCTCTATTGTTATATCCTTGAGAGGTATGTTTAGTCAAATCCTTATCTCATCATATCCATATTTGTGAGAATTTTATTTGGTGTTTGGGAAGCAGTTAGGAAGGGACCAATTGATATTGGTTGATGCTATGGGCTATAGCAGAATCTGGTAAGTTAGAGAAGACAAAGGTTCGGCATAACCTTATTGTAGTAAGAAGGTTGGAGGGCTTAGGTACACTGGGTAGATTAGGCTTGGAGGGTCTTCTACTGTTCATGTATCTCAACTTCATTCTCTAGTGGATTATTAACCGCTTGGAGGGCGGCAGAGAGGTTTTACACTGAGGATTTCGATTTCCTCTTCAATAACACATCGCTGTGTTGTCTTTGTATTTGCATCTACTTGCTCACTCCCAAGTGCAGGAGATCGTAGTAATATAATTCTTCGAGTACCGAGGTCGAACCACATGGAGCAGGGTAAATTCAAAGACAACATAATTAAATAACAATTTGGATGAAGAAGAAAACTATATTTGCCAGGTGATTGTTAACAAGAATAATAATAAAAACTGATTCAAATCAATAATGTAAATATTAGGGCATCGGGTGTTTCCCTATATAGATATGAAATTTTTTGTGATTTAAGAAAATATATATTTCATAATTGATTATTCTTATACAATTTAAAACTTATGATTCTGTTGAACTGTGACAATTCAAGAATGCATGATAATCTCGATTAATAATGCGGTTAGAAAAGTTTTCAGAATAACCCATTCACTTTAAAACCTGATTTTTATTTGAAACTATTACAAATTCATCGAAACAATAAGAAAAACATGATTGAACTTATTGAAAGCATGGAAGAACTAATACATCAAAAGAAATCTAATTGAACAATCAAATATGTCGTTGATATAATCCTAGAAAGAATCACATTGAATATTCATACCGTATAGAAGAAACATAACCCCTAGCCCTAGCAAAGAGTTTAGGCTACATTAGAGAAAGGAAAATACAAGTTTTTCTCTACCCAAAATTCGTTCTCACAGCCTCCTTTCCCAAAACCCTAATGTCTAAGTGTCCAAAGAAAAATAACTTTTACTATTTTTAATTTCCTTCCAAGTTTACAGCAGTAAATTGTGAGTTAATTTTGACCTTCAAAAGTTGAGAATTTCGAAACACTCAAAACTGGAAAGTTGTAAATATTTAAGTCATAGTTCCAACCCATCTAGCTTTGTATCAATTGGATTTTTGAGGAGAGAGATATGCCCAAAATACTGATCAGTGCTTAAATCAGATTTTTCATTTTCAGATTCTGCCTCTTTGATTTCTTTCCTTATTTGAAGCTTTCAATCATAGTAGATGATCCAAGCATTCTAGCTTCACCTCCTTAGACATTTAAGCATGGTCCTTTAGCTCCACTTTAATTTTAGTTTGACCTCCATTTTTTCACAAATTCCTGTAAACTCATCTTTCTCACATGATTTTCTGAAAGTAGAAAATTACACACAATGAAGAGCATCTTATTCAAGAAATTATGTAAAGATAAATAATAGGGACCAATACAAATCATGTCTTAATTATACAAATTAAGCATAGTAATAAGGAGATAACGCCCATATAAATATATAACAAGTATACATTTTAAGACGTTATCAACATCTCTCTTCCGTGCAAAAGTTAAAACAATTGAAGCGAGTAAGGGCCTTGATGATATCAAAGTTCAAGAACTAATTGGTTCACTTCAAACTTATGAGTCATTGCCATCACAAAGGAAGAGCAAATCCCTTGCTCTTAAGACGATCAATGAGAAGGTAGAAGCTCACGACTCATCGGATGAGGATGTCGTTGATAAAGATGTGGCATATCTTGTGAAGAATTTCCGAAAGTTCTTGAAATTTAAGAAAAATGGAAAGTTTACTGAGAAGGGAAAATTCCCCAATTTCGGAAAGAAGAAAAAGGATTTCAAAAGGAAAGATGGGAAGGACTCTCAATCCTCTCAGGGAATCACGTGTTTCGAGTGCAACAGACATGGACATTTCAAGAAAGAGTGTCCCAATTATTTGAAAGCGGAGGGCAAGGTGTATGCCACCACTCTTAGTGATTTCGACTCCTCTGATTCAGATTCAGATGAAAGCTATGATGGAGAGGGAAACTTCTTTGCATTCATGACCATTGCTTTAGTAGATTCTTCAGATGATTTGGGTAAGCTAGTGAAAGAGCTTGGTGAGCACTCTGAATTGGAGTTAATTGGGATAGTTGAGAAATCTGATGATGAGGAAGATGAAGAAACAGTGGGACTACAAGAGACCTACAATTCCCTCTTTGAGAAGACCGGTGAATATGCAAAAGTGGCTAACGCAGCCATCAAAAAGAAGGAGAGGGCAAAGCAAGACTATAGAAGTCTTCTAGTGCAATACAAGGAGACAAAATGTGAAATGGAGACGCTAAATGGAGAGTTAACCGAAACTTATACGAAGATAAAATTCCTTGAATTTGAGGTGATTCAAGCAAATGCTAAGGTAGAGTGAGTTTCCTTCAAGAAGCTAGATGAAGTTCTTGCTCATCAAAAACCTTTCTCCGAGAAAAGTGGATTGGGATACACCGGAGAGAGTAGTTCAAGTGTCCAAAGATATGAAGTTCGTGAAAGCTAAGGAACCAGTGGTAGAAACTTCAGTTGTTGAGAAAGTGAAGCCTAAAAAGAAGAGGAATGTGACTGACCAACGGTTCTTGACTAAGCTTCCTAACCAATCAGTGGTAAAGCCTAAGGCTTAAGGGAAATCACTCCCAAAGTCACAAAGAGGTCCGAGAACTCAGCATTTCTGCCATCATTATGGACTTTAAGGACACACCAGACCAAATTGTCATAAATTTAGAGCATTGAAGAATGCAAGTGATCAGAGGTCAAGAGGACCAAGAAATGACAAAAGGAATTGGGCAGTTGAGCAATCAAGAGGTCGAGATGGTGATTCCAGAGTGATGAATGTGATGAAGATGATTGATGCATTCACCACCTATTTGGCAAGCTTCTCTAGAAGGTTTGATAACCATAACTCTTGTATCCAATCCTCTAGGGATATCATCCCAAATGCACGTGCCGTGTGGGTGAAGAAGGGTACTCATGTATAAGCATTACAACATGTCCATACATTAATACTTTCTATGTTTTGTGACTTTGATTAGTTGTGTGCTTTTTGTTTTTGTTCCAGCTTGTAGTGAAAAATTTGTGTTTGTTTGTTTGCAATTGTTTTAAATGTTTTTACATTTTTTTTGGTCAATCTTTTCTCCTTTTATGTCAAAAATCCAAAAACACATAAAGAGTAGAAAATCCAAAAAGTTTGATTGACATTATTGTGTTTTGTCATAAGCATGTTTTGCCTTGCACCTTTGTGCTAATGGCTTTGTGCATTTACGAGCGTAGCTTGTTCTCAATGCACTCATATCATTGTGGGAAAAATCTTGAAATCTATGTAACTATTGTAAATAGATCTTTAAACTTGTCATGAATGATTAGTCAATGGTTTTGTTGATCTTGAAACTTGCATACGCTTGTGCTTATATATCTTCCCACTCTTTTATTTATTTTAAAGAGCTCAACAAATGTAAATCTCAAAATGAAAAAAGATGATGAGCTACAAAAGTCTTCGCACATACTAGTATTTGACTAAGAAAAAGGGAAAGCGACTTTTGTGAAAAATGTATGATGCCCAAAAAGCCAAAGGCTTACTCATCAAATTGAAATATAAAAAATTTCAGGCATCGATCTCAAAATGAGATGTATTGATTCAAAATGATCAAATGATATAATGTACATGGAGCCAAATGAAAAGCTTCATAATGATGTTATCAAGTTTTGTGGGAGGTTATATTTGCATATTTCTATAATTGAGATAGGTCACTTTTCATCATGATAATTGTGTATGTCTTGGTTGAATTGATCATTGAAACTTTACATTAGACTAAGGATTGTCTCATATTTGGTACCCACACACATCACACATGTCTATGTTCAATAAATGCCTTATTTATTTGTGTGATTGTACTTTGATTAAATGTGTTTCACATACTCAATTTTTGTTGATCAAACACAAAAATATTTTTGAGTGTTTTAATTATTTTTGGAAAGTTTTTTGTTTTTGCAAAAATATCAAAAATTTCAAAAAATAGTGTTGCCTTGTACTGGCGACTTGTTCACGGGTCAATCTAGTCGCATGCCCCCAATCTCGAGCTTAAACAGAAGATTTTCGCGACTCACTAGCTGGTCAAAGTCTTAGTCGGGAAAAAGACTTAGAAATTTTTTTCCAAAATTTTGGTTTTTATAGTTCTCGTGACTTGGTTTGGCAACTTGTTCGCGAGTGGAAGCTCTAGTCGCGAGGTTATATAGAAATTTCCGTGGCTTCCTTTGCGACTTACTCGCAGGTGGATCTTCCAGTCGCAAAAAACACTTAGACAAAATTTTCAGAATTTTGTCTCTAAGGTGTTTGGCAACTTGTTCGTGACTTGGTTCAGTCGTGAAAAATACGTGTTTTACACTTTAAGGATAGTATTTAAAAACTTTTTAGTTTTCCCTCGAACATTTTTTACTGTTCATTGTCTTGTTCGTTCAACACTCTTTCAAACTCACTGTGTTTCACTCAGTAATCCACCATTTTCATCATTTTCTCAACTTCAATCTTCAAGAAAAGGTATGGGTTTTCCTATTCTCTCTAAGTATTTCATGATTATAGCCTTGATTTTTTGGTTTTTTGAGTTGTTGTTGAGTTTTGAGATATGTGCTGATTCGGATATGGGTTTGGTTCATTTTGATGAGTTTGATTAAACTGTTCCAGTTATTTGATATTTATTTTCTCATGATGCTATGAGATTGAATTTTACCTTGACACTTGTTTTAGATCAAATTGGTGGGCTGCTTGTACCATGTTGAAATCCAATTCTACAAGCTCAAGCAAGATAGGGTTCATGTCTTGTCTGGTTCTGTATATGTCAATGAACCATCTTGCTTTCATCCTAAGAGCAACTGCATTAGTTCGGCCAATTTTTTCCATCTATTTTACACTAAAAACTTACTTTTTCTATTTTACACTACCACTTTTTCAAAGCACCCACATCAGTTCATCTATTTTACAATCTTTTCTATTTAAATAATAATAATATTATTATTTTATTAATATCTATCTTTTTAATATCTTTTTCATATTAACCTCATCTCAAGTCTCAACCATGTGATTATCAAAAAGTCTCAACCATATTTCTCCCTCTCTCTCCCTCTCTCTCAATTCTTCTTTACCTCTAGGACTCCCTTAATTCTCTTCCTCTCTCATGTCTCAAACCAAAAGGCCTGGTACTTTCTTACTCTCTCATATATCAAACCTAAAACTCACACATGGTAGAAAAGCTGGCAGCAGAAGCAAGCAAATCTGAGCAACAGCAAGGCAAATCCACGGCGGTAGCATTAAGGCAGATCCTGTGGTAGCAATGGTGGTAGATCTAGTGGGTTTGGCTTGATATTGAGTTGGGTTTTTTGATGGTTTGGTTTGATTTTCTATTGATTTTGGGTCAATTTTGTGGTGGATTATCAACTTTTGAAATGGGTTGCATTGGTGGTGATTGGGTGGTGCTGGGTTGGTGGTTGGGTGTTTCTCCTTCTCTTCTTTTATTCTTCTTTTGCTGGATTGTGGTGTTCATTGGGATGCTGTGTTTGTTCTGTGTATCTTTTGTTGGATTGGGGAATGGTGAAAGAGAGAGTATGAATGGTGAGAGAGAAAAAAATAATAAAATATTGTTATACATAGCTATAGTAACTACGTATATTTACACTGTTACTGTAGCAAGTGTGTAAATATACACATCTTTACACCCACTGATATGGGTAGGTTTGGAGAAAAATTGTGTAAATTTGGACACTTTTTGTATTATACCCATCTTTACACCTGCTGATGCGCAGGGGTGGAGCTAGAAATTTTGGTTTGGGGGGCCAAGTTCTGATGTTAATATATTAGTTAAGATAAACTTCTACACACACTTATAAATTAACTTACTAAGAGAATTTATCATCTTCTAAATTTTAATGAGTATACAAAAGTCATGTATTTCTTCTATTAAATATGTACAAAAATTTATCATTTTTTACATGGTTTAATTTGTTAAACCTCTTAAATTATATGATTTTAATATAATTTCTCTTTCTTTTAAGAGCACCATTGAAATGACTCAAAATTTGTGGGCCTTGTGTGTGGCTCCATCACTACTGATGCGGATGCTGTAAGCATCCTCCAATGCAGTGGGAGCTCCAAGGAATGGTTTATTATGGCAGCAATATTTTTGTCTTTATTTTGGTTGATATATTCTTCTAGATGTTTTGTTGAGAAATCTTGTGCTTCTTCCAAGATATTTTCACCTTCTATCAAATGGAATGAAGCTTCATACAGTGATAGCATACATTTGGTATCTTCACAAAGGCATGCCTTGAAATTCCCTCTCTCATCCTTGAAACTATTGAAGACGTCTGCAATAAGCAATACTAGGAGTGTTAACATAAATGACAAGTTCGACATAAGGTAAAACTTAAGTCTATAAATTAGGAATTTCCTAATTAAATTTAATAAGTTGCATTGATCATTTCAATGCCACCAATGTTATATTTTTCAAGTATAATTAAATCCAACCTCATGATTTATTAGTTAATACAATCATATAGTTCAATTTATCAAAGAACTTAGTTGTAGTACCTAGAGAACTGTATCCAAGTGTCAATATCCAATTGTGATTTTTTTTTTTTGCAATTTAACGAAGAACTTAGTTGTAGTACCTATAGAACTGTATCCAAGTGTCAATATCCAATTGTGATTTTCTTTTTTTTGGCAATTTAACGAAGAACTTAGTTGTAGTACCTAGAGAACTGTATCCAAGTGTCAATATCCAATTGTGATTTTTTATTTTTTATTTTGGGGCTTCCTTAAATACCTTGAGAGACACTATATTGATATTGTCTTAGGAGTCTAAATTTCAGAGCTGTGGCATACAAATTCTCCGCCTTCCATATATCACCACAATGATCAGTATTGTATAGACCATCAACTATTCTTTTCATTTCTTTCTCAAAGTGAGAAGATAATCCTAGTCTTTGGAAGATTTCTATCAGCTCGAGTTGCTCAAAAGGATCCACCACTTTGTGAAGCATCATCGTCAATTTAGCGAAGTGCGGTCTGTCTGGTAATGTTTTTGGCTCTTATCCTGTCCAGATTGTTAATTGTGGGTGACCTTTATAACTCTTATAACTGTCTTTTTGTTTATTTTTTCTGTGTTATTCTGGATAGGTTTGGGATCCGCTTATTTTGCTGAAACTGAAAACTTTTTGTTAAAGTACTATAGATAAAGGTAAAAGTAAACAGAAATAGTACAGTAGGACTTATGAATAGTACCAGAAAGTGTAGTAGAATTCATGAATAGTATAAAAAATGAGCTAAATAGTAAAATAAGTTGACAAAAATAATCTTTGCCAAACAGACATTTTTTCTTTTCTTGTGAAAGAAATACTCATGAAATTCATGACGATATTAAAATAATATATATTGAAAGCACCAATTTTGACACCCATTTAAATCACAACCACAGCAAGTACCAACTCTTTATATAAAGTTTTAAAACACACACACACAAAAAAACTCTTTAAATAAAGTGATAAAATAATATAGACATACATATTTGATGATTTAATGAAAAACTAATAAAGAATAAATCCAAAGAAGACAATCTACTATGTAAAGGAAGGGAGAGGTGCAATGTTTCTCTTTCTCTCTTGAGATTTCGATCATGGTTTCCTCAGGTTGGACCAAAACTTTAAGAAATGAAAAGAGATCACTTCTCCTTCCCTTTTTTTTCCCTTCCACACTCTTTCAAGTCATGTCGTCGCACATCATGTGTTAGTGGGAAACATGCTTCAAAAATGAAATTTAGGCCACATAGGAGACTATTGGGTTTTCTTTGGGCTAGTCTTGGAGTTAAGGCCATGATTGATATAAGGGTTTAGCTAAAACCAAAGCCCACGTGCATTGCAAAGAAAATGACAAAACCAAACTAGTTCATGGGCTGATTCATTTTTTAACAAACAAGTTTCATCTCTTTCAAAGCATGAAATCCAAGGCTAAAGTAAATTTAACTTTTCTATTCCCGAATAATAACAATTGAAAATATGAGTTAAGTTTAGACATGCTTTACATAGTATGATAGGTATTCCTGTTTACAAATCATTATCTTGACTGTGTTATGATTTCATCACATTTAATGTCTTCAATATTTTCTTCAAAAATGGGCTTGACATTATCGAACTCTAAACTTAATTAGCTCTTCACATGATAATTGGATGTCAAAATTTTTGTTATTTTTCCATGCTATATGAATTTATTCTCTTCTAAGATTCGTATGAAACATAATTTCATGAGAATCACACAAAAAGAAAAATTTTACCATCACATTTCTCTCTCTCTCTCTCTCTCTCATTAATCAACCTTTAACAAATCAGTAATCGAGGGAAAGATCATGACTAGTTGACCTCCTCTCACGTCGAGGGAATGATCATTGTTTGTGGTGCTTGTGAGTGCATTCATCCCAATTCTTTGAGCTCCTTTTGTAACTCCTGTTTGAGGAGATCCTCTTGTGATGCCGATCTTCCCTCCTTCTCATATTGTGAGAACAGTCATGTCTGTCCACAAAGGTCCTTTTGCCATGACATTCTTTCCTCTCCACAATGCTCCATTTTTGAGAGTCCTCTTCTTGGTCCATAAAACTCCTTTTGTAATGTCTATCTTTGTGGTCTAGAAAACTCATTTTATGATTGCAATCTTGCCCATCTCTCTTTTGACTTCTGAGATCCTTCTTTGACCATAGAATTCCTTACTCTTCTTGGAGGGGATGGTTCCTATAACCACAATGAGATATTAATAAATATTTACTTTCAAAAAGAGATTTAAGAGTTTAGGTTTGATACTTCATCCAAAGCTACAAGATTGAGGCAAACTTCCAGTTGAAAAAAATATTCATTCCATGATTTCCATCTCATATTGTTTGTTAACAATATAAAGTGAGAGAGAATGACTGAATAGTCTGTATATTGATGTGTGTAAAACAATGTACAAAAGAGAACCTTATATAGGCTAGGTATGTGTGCAGTACAAGTAACATGAGTGCAGTACAAGTAATATATTGGGCTAAGCCCAATGGGCTAATCTAGCCTAATCTATACACTAACATCCCCCTTCAAACTCGAGGTGGCAAGGAGGAAGCCAACTGGAGTTTGGATATAAGATCTCGAAGATGACTAGGTAGGTGAGACTTGGTGAAGATATCAACAGGCTGGTCAGCAGATGAGATGGAGAACAACTTGAGATTGCCTTTCTTGAGATGCTGGCGAGTGATGTGGCAGTCGATCTCAATGTGCTTGGTGCGTTCGTGGAAGACATCATTATGAGCAATGTAGATAGCACTACGATTGTCACAATAAAGAGGAGTAGCAGTGGGCTGTGGAGCATTAATGTCAGCCAAGAGCCAGTGAAGCCAGACAAGCTCGCAGGTGGTGTCGGCAAGGGCACGATACTCAGCCTCAGTACTGGAACGGGAAACAACATCCTGCTTTTTGCTACGCCACGAGACAAGAGAAGTACTCAACAGGAAAAAAAAACCTGTGATAGAGCATCGATCAGTTAGATCACCTACCTAGTCCACATCTGAATAAGCATGAAGCTCAAGAGAAGACCGAGATGAGTAGTGTAGACCATGATAAAGTGTGCCCTTGACATATCGGAGAATCCGAAGAACAACAGCATAGTGGACAGAACGAGGGGCATCCATGAACTTACTAACCATACCCACGACATGTAAAATATCTAGACAAGTAACAATGAGATAGATCAGACTACCAACCAACTGACGATAGCGAGTAACATCAGATATATGTTCACCATCCAAGGGTGTGAGCTTTGCATTGTATTCCAAAGGAGTAGAAACAGTCTTGTTGTCAGTGATACTGGCTTTGAAGAGAAGATCAGAAGCATATTTAGCTTGGGAAAGATAGTATCCATCATAGGATGAGGTAACCTCAAGCTCAAGAAAATAGCTGAGACTACCCAAATCTTTCATCTCAAAATGCTGACTAAGGAAGTGCTGAAGAGAGTGGATACTTGCAAAATCATCTCCAGTAATAATCATATCATCAACATAGAGAAGAATAAGAGTAATACCAGCAAAGGATCTTCGGACGAAGAGAGCAGTGTCATGAGGACTCGAAGTGAAACCCTACTGAGCAACAACTGATCTAAACTTTTCAAACCAAACTCAAGGAGCCTGCTTGAGGCCATAAAGAGCACGGCGAAGGCGACAAACTTGATTGCCTGAGTATGGATAGCCAGGGGGTGGTTGCATGTACACTTCTTCTTGAACGTTTCCATTGAGGAAAGCATTCTTCACATCCATTTGATAAAGAGGCCAACGGCAAACATCATCCACAATAATGAGACATCTAACAGATGTAAAGCGAGCAATAGGAGTAAATGTTTCCTTATAGTCAATGCCATACTCCTGGGTAAAGCCCTTGGCAACTAGGGGATATCGTTCAACAGATCCATCAGCATTGGTCTTGATCTTGTAAACCCACCTACAACCTACTACAGACTGACCAGGAGGCAAATCAACCATATCCTAAGTGTGATTTTTATGAAGGGCATCTAGTTCATCATTCATAGCTTGCTGCCAAAGAGGGTCAATATGGGTCTCACGATAGGTGTGAGGTTCATAGAGGGTGGCAAGGGCAACAGAGCAATGATAATCAGTGAGATAAAGGAGAGGAATGCTTACCCGAGTGGAACGACGAAGTTCAGGACCATCAGGAGACTCAGGAGAGGGTGGTGCCACAGGATCCAAGACAGGCGGGTCATATGCCGGGGACAGAATCGGAGATGAGTCGTTTGGAGAGGCAGCTGATGTTGAAGAATCCTCCATAAGTTCAGGATAGAGAGGGAGGAAAAGATTATTAAAAATGGGAGACTCAGAGAAAAAGGATATAGGAAACTGCTAAAGACTCGTGAAAGGATGATGTTCCCAAAACTCAACATGATGGGAGACATGAAGACGATGAGAAATGGGATCATAGCAGCGAAACCCCTTTTGAGATACACCATAACCAAGGAAACAACAGAGACAAGCACAAGGTTGGAGCTTTGTTCGTTCATGAGGAGGAAGAGAGACAAAGTAAGCACAACCAAAAACCCGAAGAGAGGAGTAGTCGGGGGTTTGACCATAGAGAAGCTCAAATGGTGATTTGTTGTGTGTAATTGGTGAAGAGATACGATTAATGGTGTATACAGCAGTGAGTACAGCCTCACCTCAAAAGTGCTCAGGAAGAGAGGCAGAAATGAGAAGGGTGCGGACAACATCAAGAATGTGACAATATTTTTGTTTTGCATGACCATTTTGTTGAGAGGTGTAAGGACAAGACCGCTGAGTAAGTGTACCATGATTGTCTAAAATGATAGGAAAAATTTATCATTATATTCTTGAGCATTATCTGATCGAAAAACTTTGACGATGCGATTGAACTCTGTTTCAATCATTTTATGAAATGTTTGGTAAATAGACACAAGTTCAGACCTATGGTAAAGCAGATAAATCCAAGTATATTGAGAAAAATCATCCACAAATATGACAAAATATCTAAATCCCCCCTCAGTAGGAACAGGTGCAGGACCCCAAATATCAGAATGTATAAGATCAAACGGTGTAGAAGAAAATGAGTCACTATTATTAAAGGGCAATTTTGTTTATTTGCCAAAATGACAGGAAGTACAATCAAAATTTTGAAACTGAACTAAACCTAAATGACCTTGAGAAGCTAACAACTGAAGACGAGATAAGGATGGATGACCAAGACAAGCATGCCATAGATCAGGTGAGGAGGTGGCAGTGGTAGCAGCTGCAGAAACAACTTGTGAAGGAATCTTCAAGTCATGAACCTTAAACATGCGACCAACCTTCTGGCATGTCCCAAGCACTTGACCCGTTTGGAGATTCTATACATCCACACCATGATTAGTAAATAGAAGATCTACGCCTAATTCACAAAGTTGACCAACAGAAAGCAAATTGAGGGATAACTTTGGGATATGAAAAGTGTCACTAAGGGATAAACAAGGAGAAGAGATTGTTCCTTTATGACTAACAGGTATAGGAGTTCCATCAGCAGTGTAAATGGTGATTGAATTTTCTAAGGGTGCCTTATCAGAAAATTGGGATTCATTAGGAGTCATATGGTTATAACATGCAGTATCAAAAAACCAAGGTTGTTTACTTGAGGTGACAGAAAGGGCAGTGGAAGTGCGGGATAAAATCTATTGAACAACTGCCTCAATATTAGCCGTAGTAAGTGAGGAAGCCAAAGATGGACATGTAGGAACTGATGGATAAGAAGGACATACAGCAGCTGCCCAAGGAAGAAAAACTTTATTCTGCTCTTGCACAAATTTCTGCAGTTTGCGACAAACTAAGATGTCATGGCCTTTAGCATGGCAAAACTCGCAGCGAGTACACTGAGAGGTGGGACGCCCAGAGTTTATTCGTGGAGGAGCAGTGAATGCAGCAATGGGAGGTTGTGGAGGTGGTGTAGCCAATACATAATCAGATGATGACATGTGATGAGTAGGCCGACGGTTCTCCTCAGAAATGAGCTCCTTGACTGTAGCGTCAAGAGAAGAAGTAGAAGACCAGCTAAGCAGAGAAGCCCTAGTAGGCTTAAAATCCTCATGCAAACCCATCATGAAGTGCATAAATTTACAGCGATCCTGAATTTGACAAAGAGCTCAATATCCTTAGAACACACTAGTGGAAGATCTGTAGCAAAGAGTTGTTCCCACATAGTAGAAGTCTGAGAATAAAAATTAGAAATAGATTGACCTGTCTCTTGGCGCATTTGATAAAGTTTTGATTCAATGTGGAACTCCAAGCTTGAATCATTAGTACAATTATAGCGATCAGTCAAAAATTTCCAGGCAGCCTCAGTAGTCTCAAGACGAGGAAGAAGATTATAAATGGAGGGAATAGAGGTATTAATAAACCAAGACAAGATCTAACTCTGAATACTCTCCCATTCCTCTAGGCATTCTTCATAATCATCTGTCGTAACAGTAGTCTTGGAAGACTCTTCAGCAGCTGTGGCTTTGGACTTAGGGTTTGGTATTGGTTTAGGAATTGAACTAGTCACATATCTCCACAGTTTACGACCCTTGAGAAAAACAGTCATATTCTGAGACCATGCATGATAGCTAGTAGGACCATCCAACATAACGGTGATAGGACGTACGATGTCTCGATCATTTTGTTGAGCCATAATGAAGAAAATGATAAAAAAAAAAAAAGAGATTTAGAGACCTTAAATGCAGAAACGGAGCCCAAAATTGGAATCTACGCGAAAAACTGAGCAAGATAGGTCTTGTTGAAAAATTTTGACTTTGGTCAAAGTCAACGGTCAACGGTCTGGTCAAAGTCAAAGTCAACAGCTCGGTCAACGGCTCAAGATGCTAACGGTGTGCTGACGTGGCAGGCTGACGTCACCCTAGGGTTGATGTGGCAGTACGTGAAATGGAGAAGGCGCGTGTAAGCACGTGAGGGAGCGTGTCCTGGCTCGTGAGGCGCGTGTACGAGATTGACGGCGCGTGGCAATGCGTGGAAGCTCGTGGCGGCATGTGTGAGGTTGTTTCTGGCAGATCTTTGTTGCGTTTTGCTTGGGATCAGATGATCTGTCAATCTGTGCCTTGGCTTTAGTAGTTTGATCAACAAAACTGATGAAATCCGAGTGTTTTACGGGCTATGGGCGTGACGGCGGTGACTCGCTTTTGACAGTGACTACTGGATAAAGGCAAGGGCAGCGGAAGAACGCCAAAGATGTCCACAGGAACCAAGAAGTCAGAGGAATGACTCTGATACCATGTTAACAATATAAATGAGAGAGAATGACTGAATAGTCTGTATATTGACGTGTGTAAAAAAATGTACAAAAGAGAGCCTTATATAGGCTAGGTATGTGTGCAGTACAAGTAATATAAGTGCAGTACAAGTAATATACTGGGCTAAGCCCAATAGACTAATCTAACCTAATCTATACACTAGCATTGTTAATTTTGTTTTTCCTTTTTAATCCAAGGATAAATTGCAAATTACACCCCTAAAATTTAGGGGTGATTGGATTTTACACTTTGAAATTTTAGAATTTGGATTTTACTCCCTAAAGTTTGGTGATATTTGGATTTTGCACATTGATATTTCAGAATTTGGATTTTATTCCCATATTTTAGGAGTGTTTGGATTTTACTCTCTAAAGTTTTGCGGTGTTTAGATTTTAAACCTTAAAGTTTCAGAATTTAGGATGTAAAATCCAAACAACCCTAAATTTTAGGGGGGGTAAAATCCAAGTTCTAAAACGTTAGGGTGTAAAATCCAATCATCCCCAAACTTTAGGGGTGAAATTTGCAATTTACCCTTAATCCAATTTGATAAGAAAACACCATTTAATGCATTATTTTACAAATAAAATTTTTCAAAAACTGCTCTCTTTAATTTAAAATCAGATTAAATAAGTGAATATTCACTTTGCAAATAAAAAATAAAGCTAAGTTGGGAAAACTTTTAAAATTTTTGTTCATTAACTTTTTAAAAAGAACTATTTTGAGACATGTCAAGATTCTCACTATGGAATAGCAATAATAGGAAGGAGTACTCAAGATATAAATTCAATTAATAATAGAAAGAGTTTTGAGTCTTAACAAATCTAAAAGCATTCCCAGCAAAGAAGTTAAAAATTTTAACACTCAGTTTACAATTTGATGATGCTATAAAATACCACCTTGAAAATTGTCCATATGGCTCGTCCACGAAAGAAAAAAGGAAAGATGGGCACAGCTAAGTTGCCTCGTCCGTCCTTTGGGATGGACGAACAAGGTCTCGTCCGTACCAAAGGATGGACGAGGAAAGCATGGCCATGCTAAGGCACGTCCACCCCTAATTAGGGATTGACGAGCCAAGCATTCGTGACTTAACCAATAAATCAAAACCTCCATTGCTCGCAATGAGACACCGGTTCAGATGAAGCAACTTCTACGGAAGTTATGGAAGTTACCTCCGATTTTGATGAACTCCTCAATAATAGGAACGATTATCAGAGCAAATAACCGTTCTGTACACTATATAAACAAGATTCTGCGTAGAGGTAAAGGATTCTGACTTTTTCATTTTGAGAAGGGAATAAACACTTAGATATTTTTCCTCTCTATTCCAGCCTTCTAACTTCATCATCGGAGGGTCATAGGCCGGCCTCCACCGGTCTTTACTCTGATTGAGTTTGGTTTTACAGGATTCAATTCTCAAGATTGTTGAAGTTTGAAGATTTTCAACCCACTGATTTTCTAGAGTTATCAGTTGACGCCGTCTGTGGGAAAGTATTTATCGCTCTTGAACTTGTTTAGTTCTGCGATTTCTTTCTCACGTGAAAGGGTTTGAAATGGTTCAGACTAGATCAAGGGCAACTAGCCTAGGCCCTCAACAGAGTAGGGACGCATCGAGTAATCCTCATCGCGATCGACAATCTGCATCGAATATGCAGGCCTCGTCTGTCCAACATATGCATTCGATGGCGGCTGCGATGGCGGAGTTAACTCGCCAGAATCAGGACTTACGGAGAGAAGTTAACTTAAGAAGGCAGATGCGTCAAGAGCAGGAAGAAGAAGGGCAAACTCAGGATCAAGAGGGCAGAGAGAACTTTCAGCATGGGAGTCCTTCAAGAGATACCACTTCGCGAAGGGCATCTGACTTGAAGAAAGAGATGGATCAGATGAAGAAGGCCATGTACGAAATGAAGGAGAATATGAGGAGGGCAAACCCAGTAGAAGATTTGGTTCATAGAACTGACTCCCCCTTTACGGCCTCCATCAATGGCCATCCCCTACTACCGAAATTTAAAATGCCTTCTTTAGATTCATACGATGGGAATCGAGATCCTTTTGATCACATTGCCACCTTCAAGACCACTAGGCATCTTCAAGGAGTTCCAGATGAAATAATGTGCAGAGCCTTTCCTACCACTTTTAAGGGTCCTGCTAGAGTATGGTTCAACAAATTACCGCCGAATTCAGTAAGTTCTTTTGGAGAATTAAGCAAGTTGTTTGTTAATAACTTCATAGGGAGTTAGCGTCATAGATGATCTACTTCCAGTTTGTTAACGATAGAACAGAGGGAGAATGAAAGTTTGCGTTCCTTCATCACACGCTTCAATAGGGAAGCTCTGACCGTGGACGAGGTAGATGATAAGCTACTGTTGGCAGCCTTTCATAATGGAGTCAATTCAGATTTGTTTATACATAAACTTTATGAGAAGGAACCTCAGTTCATGGCTGAACTTGTCCATTCAGCCCAAAACTTCATGAACGCAGAAGATGCTATTATAGCCAAGAAGAGGAAGAGGGCTGAGAGAATGGAAGCAAATCCTGCTCGTCATTTCGAACAGGGTCCTCGTCCAAATAAGGGACGAACGGAGGATAAGAAAGATCGAGAAAAGAGGGCGGGTCCGTCAGCAAGGAACCAACAGTACACTCCTTTGAGCGTGCCACTCGAGCAAGTCCTCATGCAAATCAAAGACGAGCCTTCCTTAAAGTGGCCAGAGAAGATGAAGGGAGATCCCAATAAGCAAAATAGAAATAAGTATTGTTGCTTCCATAGAGACCACGGGCATGACACGGACGAGTGCTTCGATCTGAAGCAGCAGATTGAGAATCTTATTAGACAAGGGAAGTTGGAAAATTTCCTTGGACGAGATCACAGAGACAAGAAAATGAAGGCCAAGGTAGAAGAACTGTCGCGGCCACCGCTTGGAGAAATAAGAATCATTCTGGGGGGAAGTTCTGCAGGACAGTCGTCTAAGTCAAAGAGAGCATATTTGAAAGCAGTGCAGAGCGTTCAGCTCTCTGGACGATCACCAAGTGCAGGGACTACGGATGAGCAGGCGATCACCTTCACGGACGAGGATGCAGAGAGAGTCCATCACCCTCATGACGATGCTATTGTCATCACTCTCCTTATTGCGGACTACAAGACTAGAAGGGTGTTGATAGATAATGGAAGTTCTGCTGATATCTTGTACTTTCCAGTAGCAGGCGATCACCTTCACGGACGAGGATGCAGAGAGAGTCCATCACCCTCATGACGATGCTATTGTCATCACTCTCCTTATTGCGGACTACAAGACTAGAAGGGTGTTGATAGATAATGGAAGTTCTGCTGATATCTTGTACTTTCCAGCCTTTCAGCAGATGAGGTTAGGACGAGACTTGCTCCGTCCAACAAGCTCCCCCCTAGCTGGTTTTGGTGGAATGAAGGTGCAACCTGTGGGTAGTATTTCATTACCAGTGACGGTGGGGGCGTATCCGCAGCAAGTAACCAAGGAAGTGAATTTTCTCGTAGTTGATTGTTTGTCTTCTTACAATGCAATAATTGGGAGGCCAACCTTAAACAGGTGGAAGGCAGTTACATCTACTTACCATTTGTCAGTCAAGTTCCCAACGGAACACGGGGTAGGCCAAGTACAGGGAGACCAATTAGCAGCAAGAGAGTGTTATCTGGCCATGTTGGTTGTGGACGAGCAAGTTCAAGCAATGAATATCGAAGAAAGGAAAGTGGTGGCAGAACCCATTGAAGCCTTGGAAGATATTCCTTTAGATGATGATAACCCTGAGAGGTGTACCAGGGTTGGAGCAGATTTGGAAGCAAAGATCAAGAAAGATCTCATTTGTTTTTTGAAAAGAAATAAGGATGTGTTTGCATGGAGTCACGAAGATATGCCGAGCATAGATCCCAGTGTTATTACCCACTGTCTGAGTGTATGCCCTTCCTCCAAGCCAGTGCGACAAAAGAAGAGGGTGTTTGCCCCAGAGAGAGACAATGCTGTCAAGGAGGAAGTTCAGAAGCTAATTATGGCAAAGTTCATTTGAGAGGTATACTATCTTGAGTGGTTGGCCAATGTAGTTATGGTAAAAAAGGAGATTGGCAAGTGGAGAATGTGCGTTGATTTCACTGACTTAAACAAGGCTTGCCCAAAGGATAGTTACCCGTTACCACGCATTGATCAGCTGGTAGATTCCACTGCGGGCCACAAGTTACTCAGTTTCTTGGACGCTTTCTCTGGGTACAATCAGATTCGGATGGACGAAGCAGACCAAGAGAAGACGTCCTTTGTTACCAGCCAGGGATTATTTTGTTACGAAGTGATGCCTTTCGGTTTGAAAAATGCTGGAGCAACATACGAACGGTTGGTCAATCACATGTTTCGTCCGCAAATCGGGCGGAATATGGAAGTCTATATAGACGACATGTTAGTAAAAGCCCAGGACGAAGACAGGCATCGAGACGACTTACAGGAAACATTCAATACATTGAGGCATTATCATATGAAGTTAAACCCTAGCAAATGTGCTTTTGGAGTATCATCAGGAAAATTCCTGGGGTTTATAGTCTCCTACAGAGGAATCGAGACAAACCCTGATAAAATCCAAGCAATATTGAATATGAAGCCTCCAAGCAGTGTTAAAGAAGTCCAATCACTTACCGGACGAGTTGCCGCCCTCAATAGGTTTGTTTCCAATGCTACTGACAAGTGCCTGCCATTTTTTAAGGTTCTTAAAAAAGCATTTGAATGGAATGATGAGTGTCAGAAAGCATTTGAAGATTTGAAGACATACCTCACCAAGGCCCTTTTGTTAAGCCCGTCCGTGCAAGGGGAAGAGTTGTATTTATATCTGGCAGCCACCCCATATGCTGTGAGTTTAGCATTAGTGATGGAGGAAGACAAGGTACAAAGGCCTGTGTATTATACCAGCAGAGCATTGAGGGGAGCAGAAGGAAGATATCCGTTGATGGAGAAATTGGCTTTTGCATTGATAACAGCCTTTAGAAAGCTAAAGCATTACTTTCAGGCTCACATCATTAATGTCATGACAGATCACCCACTCAAGAAGGCAATGAACAAACTAGAGGCTGCAGGACGTTTGATCCAATGGGCCGTCGAGCTCAGTGAATTTGACATAAAGTACCAACCAAGGCATGCCATAAAAGCCCAAGCTCTGGCAGATTTCATCGTAGAGTTTACTTTGAATTGTGACGAGGTGGGTGAGAAGGAAAGCATTAAGTGGGTGGTTTATGTGGATGGTTCGTCTACACAGTACGCGGGAGGAGTAGGTGTGGTGCTACAATCTCCAGAGGGAGACAAATTAAAACACAAGGTTCGTTTGCAGTACCAGACAACTAATAATGAAGCCGAATATGAAGCTCTCCTCAGAGGGATGGAATTGGCCAAGTCCGTTGAAGCAGAGTCACTTCTCGTCTTGGGAGATTCTCAGCTAATCATACGCCAAGTGAATGGCGAGTTTGAACCCAAGGAAGAGCGGATGAGGAAGTATCTAAACAGAGTGATGCGACTTGATAAAAAGTTTGAAGAAGTTAACTTCGTTCAAATCCCAAGGGAGGAGAACATGGAAGCTGATGCTTTGGCAAAAGAAGCCTCGTCAAGCGAAGCTGTAGATAAGTTTGATGAAATCCAGTATATGCCAAGTTTAGACATCCCAGAAGTACAACAAGTGGAAAATGGAATGAATTGGATGGTTCCAATTGTGTCATACTTAAAAGACAGACGACTCCCGGAGGAAAAGGACGAAGCTAGAAAGCTGAGAGTAAGGGCAGCCAGGTATGTTCTTATGGACGAGACTCTCTACCGAAGAGGTTTTTCCCAGCCTTATCTCAGATGTCTGGCCCCAGACGAAGCAAACTACATATTGAGAGAAATTTATGAGGGAGCATGTGGCAATCATTCAGGCGCTAGATCGCTCGCCCAGAAAGTCGTCCGTGCAGGATATTATTGGCCAAATATGCAAGCTGACGCTAAGGCATACGTCAAGGTCTGCGATCGATGCCAAAGGTTTAGCAATGTCCCCAGACAACCATCAGAGTATTTGACTCCAATGACGGCCCCGTGGCCTTTTGCGCAATGGGGACTAGACATCCTAGGTCCATTTCCACTGGGTATAAGGCAAATGAAATTCCTTGTGGTTGGTATTGATTATTTTACCAAGTGGGTAGAAGCAGAACCTTTGGCCAACATCACACAGCAAAATGTCAAAAGCTTCGTGCGGAAAAATATGATGTGCAGATTTGGAGTACCTAAGGTGCTGGTATCGGACAACGGACGGCAATTTGACAATGCGATTTTCAGAGACTTTTGCGTACATTTTGGAATTCAAAATCACTACTCCTCACCAGCCCACCCGCAAGCTAATGGCCAGGCAGAAGTGGCAAACCGATCCTTGTTGAAAATAATCAAGACTCGGCTTGAGGGGGCTAAGGGAGTATGGCCAGATGAGCTTCCAGGTGTTCTGTGGGCATATAGAACGACAGTGAGAACTTCTACGGGAGAGACTCCTTTTAAGCTAGCATATGGAACTGAAGCAGTTATACCCGTGGAAGTGCACGTGGCCAATCATAGGGTGATGACCTACCAGGACGAAGCTAATGAGGAACAACTATGTCTGAACCTCGACTTAGTAGACGAGGTAAAGACGAACGCTGAGCAAAGGATGGCAAGGTATAAAAATCTTATGGCTAGGCGGTATGATGCAATGGTGAAGTCAAGGCGATTCAACATAGGGGACCTCGTCCTAAAAAGGGTTTCCTTAGCAACAAAGAACCCAGCTCATGGGAAGTTGGGACCAAATTGGGAAGGCCCCTACAGAGTCGTCAACTGCAAAAGGCAAGGTTCCTATTACTTAGAAGCCCTTGATGGGAGGAAGTTGGAACATCCTTGGAATGTGGAACACTTGAGGAAGTATTACCAGTAGAATGACAGCCTGGACGAGCTTAGCAACTAAACTTTATTATTATGTTATTTGGTGTGGCTTTATTATGTTAAATTTACGGACGACGTTATAGTTTATGTTTAAATAAAGGCATTAGCCTCTAAGGTGCCTGCCTCGTCTTTGAACAATGCTTGTGATTTGAATGGTATTTGTGGAATGTACATAATGTTGTGTAATTCACTGACTCCCATACTACATTCGTTTGAAATTTACCCTTAAAAAAAAAAAAATGGATACAATTCTCTAAATGCAAGGATACAACGACAAGCTTTCCTAAGGGAAAAGCATCAAGGCACTCTCGTCCAAATCAAAGGATGAGGCAAAGCCTTAAGTCCCAAGCATACTCGTCCATACCACGAACGAGGTAAAGCACAATACGTTTAATACGTGGGCAAAAATGCATAGATGAGTGCATATTAAGCCATGGACGAGAGAAACGTCTGGCTATATTTTAATCCTATTAAGGCTTTTGTTAAAACAATCCAGGCTATGGACGAGTACAATGAAGGCCTTAAAACTTCAAAGTATAAAAGCTAGGCTTTTTGTTAAAACAATCCAGGCTATGGACGAGTACAATGAAAGCCTTAAAACTTCAAAGAATAAAAGTTAGGCTTTTTGTTAAAACAATCTAGGCTATGGACGAGTGCAATGAAAGTCTTAAAACTTAAGTATAAAAATTAGCCAAGTCCATGAACAAGGCAGGCTGGTTCTTATCATTTTTTAACAGGTCCTTAAGACCAGTAATGTTGGTTGTTACCATTTCACATGGATGAACTACATTTGAAATTCTAATGAAAATGGTAGACAAATATATATAAAAGATGGACGCAGTCAAGCAAGCAAAATAAATAAAACTCGTCCATACATATGCCACGAGAATAATGTTGAGTCAAGAGTGTATATCTAACATTAAAAAAAATCCTTGCAAAATAAACTTGGATAATTGTTTAAAGCCTCGTCCTAAAACCACGAACGAGGCAAATGTATTAAAATTACATAAAAGGTCACAAAGTGGACCAAATAGAAATACGTTAAAAAAAAAAAAAAAAACTCTTTCAAGTGGAGGGAGAAACATTGGGGGCGTCCTGAGGGGGCAAGGTTGAGGCGTCGTCTTCAACATTGATGTCATCAGAGCCAGTCTGGACGAGAGAACTAGTAGCAGCAGCATTCAGGTTAAGGAGAATAGAACTGAAGTCAATATCAGGGAACCTTTCTACAGCTTCACTTCTAAAATCCTCAAACCCTGCTGCGTAATTAGTGTCCAAGACTTCAGTGTACTGTTTGGACGACTTAAACTCAGCCACTGCATCTTCCTTTGCATTGGAAAGAAGGGCATCATATTCATCATTCTTCTTCTGCAGGGCCTCAAGACGAGCATCCTTCTCTGCAGCACTGGTTCGCAGCTCTTCAACCAATGTCTGCAACTCCTTAACCTCGCCTGTGGTCTTGGCAGCCACTTCAGCCCATCGCCTCAGCCTTCAGCTCCTGGACCCTCGTCTCTAGCAGGATCCTCGTCTTGTCCAACCCCGTTGCTTGCCTAGACACAGCTATAAACTTTGACATGCCCTGTAAAAAAGAAACAAGTTAAAAAAAATAAAATAATAAAAAATAAAAAAAGAGACGAGGAAGGAAAATGAATCATTGCTCAAGACGAGGTAGGAGTATTACCTTAAAGAGATCATGAACACCAGAATGTTCAAAATCTTTAAGGGACATATCATAGCAAGCGTTTATGTCTTCGTCCGTCACAGCCTTCTTAAAGCGTTCCCAGGCCAAGTCCTCATTCTCAATGATATTGGAGGAGGCCGTTCTGGGAGGCTGAGACGGGGTTAACACAGTCTTGGACGAAGTGGCCTGAGACGGAGTGGTCTCGACTGGAGTGGACGAGTCCACATCAACTACCTGCACTGGCTGTTGAGACGAAGGAGGTTTGATCACTTGAGTCGAGCTGGGCTTGGCTTTTTTGCCTCGATGACTGGGGAGATTTCCCAAGTCCAAGTTCCTTGACAAAGTTTTCCTCTTCTCCCCAGTCGTAGGACGAGTTTGAACATCGCCCTCAGGACGATCCCCCTCAGTAGCCACGTCTTTTCCCTTGTTTCCCTTCATTGTTGCCATTCCTTTTTTTTTTTTTTTAAAAAAAAGAGATAAAAACACCTTTAGAAATAAAACAAAACAAACAGAGTGCAAGGACGATAAGGACTAGAAACTTACTTCTCCTTACTATGACCTCGTGAGCAATAGCTTCGTCGGATGGATTAGGACCCAAACCCCACTTGGCAAGGCGTCTAAGTGAGACCAAAGAGTGAAAGTCCCTATCCACGTGAAGACAAGCTCTGTAGATGCGGTCACGAAAAAACTTACTTAAGGACGGACGTTCAACAGCTGAAATAAAACATACTCCTGTTAGTTGGCCGTTGATACTAAAAATAAATAAACAAATAAATATAAAGACAAAAATGAAAAGAAAAAGGGGAACAACTTACCTTCAGGACGAAGGTTTCCTAGGTCCCCAGTATAATGGCCAAACGAGTCCCGGCCAACGTCTACAGGGTTTCCAGTCCAGAAGCCGGAGACGAAGCAAAATTCCGTCTTCCATTTTCTGTCAAACGAGGCCAAGGACTTGATCAACCTACAATCTTTACCCCTGGTTGTAAATTGGTGGAAGCCAGGGGATTGGTGTATCTCTGAAGGTTTGTAGCAGTAAAGGAACTCGTCCACAGTAAGAGGACGGTCCCTTCCAAATACTTCACCCCACAAAACTTGCATTGAGACGATTAGTCTCCATGCATTTGGGTTGAATTGACATATTCCTAAACCTAACCTAATTAACAACTTCCTAGTAAACGCGTTCAAAGGAAATCTTAAACCCCCCAAGAGGTAAGCTTCATAAACGCCAATCCCGAAGCGAGGGTTGCAACACCATTCTCCTCGGACGGGTAACCTAGGGTTAAACTCGTCTGGGATTTGGTACCATTCCCTAAGGTTTTTCAGTCCCTGCTCGTCCGTCTTGGAGGGGATATCTATTGCACAACTATATACAGTTACTTCCTCTTCATCTAAGGGATTAGGACGAGGGGCAGTGGACGAAGTACCAGCTTGAGACCCAAAGGCCTTCCTAAGCTGTTCCTGTAAAACTTCCACAGGAAGCCCAAGGATGCCAGAGACGTACTCCTTGTCCGTGGTGTTCCCCCCACTACTGTCACTATTGCTACTGGAACTATCGTAACTACTCTCGTCATTTTATTCGTCTATAGCCTTATCTATACTATCACTAGACGAGGAAAGTACAATATCTACCATCTTAACAGGAAAACTAAGGACGAGAAAAAGAGAAATACCTAGATCTAGGACGGAGGAAGGCTATAGATGCGAGAAGCTTCTAGACGAATATCTAAGACGAGGAAGGACAAGGAAAGGAATTTCAGAAATGAAGAGGGTACCGGAGGTATTCCACTATTTATAAGGAGCAAGCTTAGGCATCTGAAGCGACGTAACCCAATCATTAAGAGACACGTGGCACGCTCCTTGGGTAGATCAATCGACGAGATTTTTCCACCAACAAATTCTTGACACGTAGCACACCAAACTGCTACTAACACACCTTATTTGTCTTAGGACGACCCAATGAACAAGGGGGCAACTGATGATGCTATAAAATACCACCTTGAAAAATTGTCCATATGGCTCGTCTACGGAAAAAAGAAAGATGGGCACAGCCAAGTTGCCTCGTCCGTCCTTTAGGACGGACGAACAAGGTCTCGTTCGTCCCAAAGGACGGACGAGGAAAGCGTGGCCATGCTAAGGCACGTCCACCCCTAGTTAAGGATGGACGAGCCAAGCATTCGTGACTTAACCAATAAATCAAAACCTCCATTGCTCACAATGAGGCACCGGTTCAGATGAAGCAACTTCTATGGAAGTTATGGAAGTTACCTCCGATTTTGATGAACTCCTCAACAATAGGAACGGTTATCAGAGCAAATAACCATTCCATACACTATATAAACACGATTCTGCGTAGAGGTAAGGGGATTCTGACTTTTTCATTTTGAGAAGGGAATAAACACTTAGATATTTTTCCTCTCTATTCCAGCCTTCTAACTTCATCATCGGAGGGTCATAGGCCGGCCTCCACCGGTCTTTACTCTGATTGAGTTTGGTTTTACAGGATTCAATTCTCAAGATTGTTGAAGTCTAAAGATTTTCAACCCACTGATTTTCCAGAGTTATCACCAAGAAATGTATATAATTATAATTCATAATATATATTAAAGAAACATTGAACTTTTTTTATTTTTGCACAAATAACTAATAAAAGGCAAACTACCAAATTACAAATACATAAACAAAGTTCAAATCTCAAAAGTTATAGCTCACAAATACCAAGTTCTAAGTTAAACAACACCAATCAAATAACTATGTTTCAAAGAACACCACATACACACTTGCATTTTATTAGTAGTCTAATCTCTTCTCTTTTCTTCTGTCTTTTGTGATTTTGTTTATTAGGTTAAGGTAACGACTAATGACTAACGATTGACGTGAGACTTGATTATGATTTTATTTTTTGTTTATATATATATATATTTTTTTTTTTCTTTATCAATTTGGGGCTAGGCCACTAGGCAAATATGTTTATCACATTTTTTTTTAAAAATAGTTTGGGGCCTTTGGGCTCCATTTTTAGGCCCAAAATAAGCATTTTTTTTTTAATTTCCTTTATAGCACATGATCTTTAGTATTGCTATGAGATCGAGATTCTATATGATCCTAAGATCCATATCAAGATCCCATACTGATTTCACTTTAGTAGAGATCTTAGTGAGATTCATAACATTTTAGGAATATAGGACTATGATGATTCTAAGATCTGGATCCAGATACCAATAACCATGTTCTAAACGAATAAATATTTTTTAGGTTCTTAAACTAACCTCTTCATATGTGTAGCATTGGGGAAAATGAGCGTTTGCCCTTAACTTTTAAACTATGCAGCAATTTGTCCACGTTTTCAAACTATTTAGGTGTATGTCCCTTTTTTGGAACTCGATTTTCTGAAAATTGAGTTCCCCTTATAACTTGAGTTTTCTTATTACCGATCCAATTATTACCGATCAGTATTTCTAGTTTTCTTATTAGTGCCAATTGATATTAATTGGGAAATTATTAGTATTGATTCGTACTAATTGAAATTTGATTAATACCAATTGGTGTTAATTGGAACCTAAATAATATTGATCGGTATTAATATAATTTCCCTTCAGAAAATGCTTAAAAACCTTAACAATTTTTCTGCGACTACTAGAATCACATTTTTGGCCCTGCAAACTTTGAATTTTGGTTTTCTCTATTTTTGGAAAGGCTATAGAGAATTAAATTTCCTTTTCAAAGACACCAATTCCAAATCAATTTGAATTATGAGAGAAAGTTATAGCCAAAACACCAAACAAGTGCATAAGATAACCCAGAAATGGTAAAGCCGAGTTTTAAGGGGAACTCAAAAATCGAGTTCTAAAAGAAGGACATGTTACTATATAGTCTCAAAACATAGATAAATTGCTACATAGTTTAAAAACTAAGAGCAAGAGCCCATTTTTCCCCGTTGCACTTGTTTGGAGGCTTTTATTTTCCTTTTCTCCTCTTAAAGGTATTTGATTCCTTTTCTTCCAATGCAATTTGGAAAAAAGAATGTGTAAAAATTCTCTCCATCAATCTAGCTTTATGTTTTCACCTTAGCTCTCTTGCATTAGCATTCGGTATCTATAAAAAATCTCATTTTACCATCTCAAAAGTTAATTTATCTATTATACCATACTATTTTACAACATACCTAACATCCCTTTTATTCATTAAAATATTATTTTCACCAACTCTTTCTCTCTCTTCCTCTTCATAAAAAATAATTAAAATATTGAAAAGGGAGCAAGGACAAGACAGAGATGAAAGAGAGTCAAAATAAAATAATGATATTTAGTTTTACAATCGGTGAATAGTAGAGTTTAAGAGTATTAGCATCAGTATGTGCAAAATTTTCCTTCTATTTTACAATACAAGCTACTTTTTTTTTTTTTTTTTACACAACCAATTTACAAAAATGACCGGAGGGAAAATCAATGTGCATCCTCATACCCACACATTATATTATGAAAATGACCGGAGGGAAAATCATGTGCATCCTTCGGTGGCCGGTGTAATGTCGTATGGTACTGGTTACTTAAGCAGACCCTTCTAATTGACTAATTGTACGTTTTAGCAAATTAAAGCTATCATGTGATCTTCCGCTTTCCCCCTACGTATTACTGCTCTTTTCAGCAATATTATAATTAGGTGCACGTAATTTTCATGGTGATGGCGATGTGAATATATAGGTATAACCATGAAGAGGTTGAAGTTTATGCTTACGTTAACGAGCACGAATTATTATTCATTGAATATATATTAAATGGAAAGTGCTTAAATTACTATTAATTTAATTTTAGTATATCATGTATAATGTCATGTTAGTTATTTAATAATAGAGAGATGCTACGTCTACAACAATTTTACAATATTTTTACAACAAATTACAGGTAGTTAGTTGTTATTGGTTCAAATTTGAAACTAACACTAATATTATTTTTTTGCCCCAACAATAATAACTAGTAACAACCTGCCACTTAGAATTTATTGTAAAAATGTTGTAAAAAATAAATTCTAAGTGACAGATTGTTACTAGTTGTTATTGTTGGGGTAAAAAAATAATCCTAGTGTTAGTTTCAAATTTGAACCAATAACAACTAACTACCTATGATTTGTTGTAAAAATATTATAAAATTGTTGTAGACGTAACATTTCTCTTTAATAATTTGATTCACACATGTTATCAAAATGGTATTCCATTATTAGAGCATTCCCATCTAGTTATGAAAAAAAAAAAAAGAGGATTTTAGATCTCAAAAAACAAAAAAAAAAAATCATTTTATCGCTTTTACATAACTAGTTATACAACATATTTTACATTTTATTCTTCTTTTTGGGATATATCTTATTAATATATATATATATATATATATTCTTTCTATAGAGAAGGTTTTTTTTTTTTTTTTTTTTTTATTAATATATATATATATATATATATTCTTTCTATAGAGAAGGTTTTTTTTTTTTTTTTTCTTTCATTTCTTATAGCAATGCCCAACCACCTCCGCAACCCAACATCACAAACCAAACCACCACCACCATTACCAGTAGCGGCTCCAAGAATTTTATTCAGGGTGTTCCTTAGAAAGTATAAATTACACAATCTTATTTCTTTTTAGCCTTTAGATAATTAGGTTTGATTCAATGTTATTAATTCCATTTCATTCCGGCCAGAAAATACCGTGCAAGTAAATAAACCAGAACAGTAACCCACCCTATTCCACTTAAGGAAAAATTTCGAGTCATTCTGGTCTATTTAGGGTGTTTTGGTAAATACTAGCCGAAATTTAAGATTTGGCTAGCATGAAGTTTGTGCTCTAAAAAATAAAAATAAAAAAAAAACAAAAATTCTTAAAATCAAAACAAATTTGCATTCTGTAAACCAAAAAACCTCAAAAGAAAAAAAAAAATGAACAAAGGTACTTGTACTGCTAAAAATAAATCGTATTGAGAAATTTGAGACTTAAAACTTGAGAAGAGGCATTGCACATTGGTACTGGTAGAAGACATAGAAGTTACGAACAAGGAGGAAGGCAAAACATAAATGTAAAAGTGTAGATGAAGATGTGATAAAATTTAAAAGTATGAAGTGTAAAAATCAATGAGACAGAAGACGTGTGTGGTTAAAAATAAACAAGAAAAAATAATTAAAAATGAGAAGTAAGTAATATATGTCTGGTAAGGAAAAATAATATTGTAATAAAAAAATAATAAAAGGTTGAAAATTGTGTTGTATTAGGTAGTGTGCTTGGTTGAAGGAATCAAGCCACTACCTAGCTTGTAGTAGTTTTATTATAATTTTTTTTTCCAAATTTTAATTCAATTTTTTATTTTGAGTTTTTCCTTTTTGCTTGAAAGACCCCATATATTGTTAAGTTACTCAAATTATGGACCTTAATTTAATTTTATTGGCATAAAAAAAAAAAATTTCAAAGTGGTCCCAAAATTTTTTTCAACGGTAAATAAATATAAATTTTAACTTATTATATATAATTTTTTTTTTTTTTTAAGATCAGGGTGGTCTTGGGACCACCCTGGCCATAAGGTGGTGCCGCCACTGACCATTACAAAACCCATCACCAAAAACAAAAACCACAAGTTGCAACCCAACAACCCCCACCAATCTGAGACCATCACACTGCATGTGCCAAAGCCCATTCTCATGAATTAGAGCATCCCCAACCGAAAATGCTATCCCATCCTATTTTACCACCCAAAAAACTTCCAACATCTCAACATCCCCAACCATTTTCCTATACTTCTGTAAGGGGGTGGGCCTGACTTGGGGTATTAGGCAAGCTCCTGCCGCACTAGGCCTGGGTAGTTTCTGGGTGAGGAGTTGGGACCGGCCCAATTGGAGCACACCTTGGCCCAGCTTATGCACAATCTTTGCCACGTCTGCCAAAGTCCATTTAACAGCTCACAGCAGGCATAGTTATTATTGACAAGTTATGGCAGGCAGACATAAAATAGAAAACGTAAAGAAAAATGCATTCACTGTTTCTTCCGCAACGATCAAGATAAATGATTTAAAGGGCCTTGCTTTTAAATAAAAATGCTTAAACAAAATATTAGAGCAAAATTAGTGGAGTAAAATAACGAGTTTGCCATATTTAGTATTGCCTAAAAAAAAAAAAAAAAAAAAAAAAAACCCAATCCCTTGCCACAATCTTAACCCAATTTCAACCCATAATCCCCATCCACAATTATAACCTGATTTCCACTCACCATTACCCCCAGCCGTCATCGATCATTCACATCCATTGCTAGCAACCCACAGTTCCCTGCCACAATTTTAACTTGAGTTCAACCCACCACCACCATGACAGACCAACGAACCCACCCTAGCTACAACCCACCTTAGCCTGATCTCAACCCATAAAACACCCACCACCAATACCAAGAATGCCTAGAATGCGGACCCATCACCCCTAGCCACAGTAGTAACCCATAAAAGTGGAGCTACTCATGAGGTGTCTTGGAATATTAGAATTATTTGTAACATGTCTATCTACAATAGAGTCCACTTCGTACTATATGGCATTATTTATTTTCCTTTCTCCTATATATTCATCAAGCCATAAAGTAGGCTATGAGCCTATGCAGAGGGTAAGTATGTCTTTGTGAAGGATATTTGTAAAAGGCTAATAAGGTAAGAAAAACAGTACTTGAGTCAGATCATATTTTTTGGGCCTAATTGGAAAACACATGAACTCCCATTTCCTATGTAAACCTCATAGAAGAAAAAAAAAATCCAATTTTCCTTCTTTAGTTTATGATACATCCAATATTCGGCCTAACAAAACATATCAAGACAGACTGCTCTTTTTGGGGAATCAAAAAATGGCAAAAATTACTAACTTGCATCAGAGCTAAATAAGATGTTGCTAATTAAGGCCAATTTTCATGGAGATCTATAAAATAGATAGCATCTGAAAATATAGTTAAAAATACTAACAATAATTATGGTCAACGCCATTATTCTGTGAATATAACACGCTTTAATAATGTTAACATAAAATAATTTATAATGTTATACCATCATTGCCTGAATGTGTTGAAGCAAAATATCACTCAAAGGACTTTTTAGAAAAAGATTAAAAATAAAAAAAGATACAACATAAATTATCAAAAAAAGAAAAGAAAAAGAAAACCTCAAAGGTCCTGTTTTAGAGGTATGTTAACATGAAATTACATTGTTTATCTCTTAATTTTACTCTACTGGTTCTGTTAATTAGTCTCATATTTCCACATAATTTTTAATCTACTTTCTCAATGGTATATGTTAACATAAAATAATTTATAACATTATGACATTTTAATTTGAATATAACTCATTTTTACTATGAATTAGAATGCTATTTTTATAAAATTTCTTAAAAAAAGACTATGCTTATACATATATTTATAAAATTATTTTACTTTATGTTTATAATAATATATCAATTAAATAAATGCAAAATAATATATAAAATAAAGGGATAAACTTATTGGATTCCATGTTACTATTCCAGTTCGAAAACTTTGATGACAAAAAATTATGAAAAGTTCATGTACTAAAAATGTGGCCATTTGTGAAAATTGAATGATTTTTATAAACTCAAATTAAATAATTTAATTATCAAGTTGTAGATAGTGAACGCCTAGTTTGTGTTGTTGCTCTAATGCCTTCTTTTCTATATTGCTATCAGGGTGGATAAAGAATTTTGGAGAGAGATGACAGAACAACCAAGCGAGAGTTGTGGAGGAATACATGTTTAACTGGATAGTACAAGCTGACCACCATCGAAACTTTAACTTTGTTTTCAACTTTAAGAAATTTTTTAGGAATACTTTTTTTTTTTTTTCCCTTTTTCCAAATTTTAAATTTTTTAGGAATACTTTTTTTTTTTTTCCCTTTTTCCAAATTTAATTATAAATCTCCATTCCTTTTTCTCTACCTCTCTTTTTTCTCCTTCTTTGCGGCAAACAGGAGGGTTCACAGCCAATATACTTGTCAGACAGGTAAATCCAAATGTGAGTGCAAACAGATCCTAGACCACTTCATAAATGTCGTTCAATACCCTAGCATTCACTTCCTCTCTTGCCATTATTTTCGGTGTTAGTTATTGCTTTCTCCTTCCTAAATGAAATTTTATTGCAAATTCCTTTTTTTCTTTTTCTTAGGGGTCCAAAATGTTTTCATATTGTACATTTATATTACTTATAAATTCAAAATGTAATTCTATGGGAAATATATTATGTTATATTAACATAAAAGAATACATGTGCATATAACATATGTACATAATATACTTTCTCAAGAGCATATGCTGACATAAAATAAATTATAATGCTATGACATTTTAATTAGAATTAAGCACATTTTTAGCAAAAATTAGAATGCTATGTTTATAAAATTTCTTAAAAGATACTTTCCTTAAAACATATGTTTATTAATTAAATGCATTTTATGTTTATAGTGACATATAAATTATATAAACATGAAAGAACACATAAAATAAAGAAACAATTATTTGGATACACTCTTAATATTCCAGTGCAAAAATTTTGACGCAAAAATTGTGAGTTATGAAGAGTATATGGACTAAAAATGCGTCCTTTTATAAGATTGTATGATTTTTTTCGAACTCAAATTCTATAATTTTATTATAAAATAAATATTATTTTATTTTGGAAATGAAAAGGCTAAAATGACTAACTTGCATAGAAGTTCAACATCATGTTGTTAAGGTTAGCTATTATGGAAAACCATAACTGTGGGGGGAAAAGGGCCCAGCCCAACATAATGGGCCGAAAGTCCATAGAAGAGCTATTTTGTGACCGAGAAGAAGAAGATGGAAAAGGCAGGGCCCATCTATAAGTGGGACCCTCAGAAGGGAGAATTATTACAATCCGAAGAGAATATCTCCTGTCCGAAGAGGTTGTAATCCTCTGACGCAAATATTATAAATCAATTGAGTGTGTAAAAGGCTAAAATGACCTTCCGAGGACTCCACCTGATCAAGATAAGCTTTGAGTATGCCAGGAAATGATAAGGATGGAAAAATATCTAAGGGGAAAGCTGCTACCACCGTATTTAATACTTTGCAGCAACTTTTCTGGCCACATTTATGTGGAGAAGACTCCTGAACAGTGCATCCTAACCTACCGCCGCTCGCACAGAGTTAAAAGAAGATGCTTGACGTGACATGTACTCAAGCAAACTCGTGGATGAGGAATAAGTGGACGATGAAGATGAGGAGAAGGGTGGCTATATAAAGGAAGGAGGCTCCTAACAAAAGGGGGAAGAACAAAAGAGAGAAAGAGAGAACTTGATTGTAACCCTAAGACCTTTATTCATCAGATAAATAATAGTATAGCTCTTCGGATTTTCAGGTTTTATGTGTAAATTCATGTTGGCTTGTGTTTGAAAGTTGTGATCCGTTGTTATCAATCCAATACTTAACCTAGCTCTTTCATCCATACTCTACAAATTTATTATTTTGGGCTTGGGCCATAAATCCCAACCCTACAATAACATAGATTCTTTGTTACACATTTTGAAAGAAAAAAAATTGAATTGCAACAATTTTTGAGATAAGAACTTCTTATTTAGGCTGTAAACGAGCTGAGTATTAAATGTTCAAGCATATTCATATATATATATATATATATATATTTAACACAAGCCAAGCTTGAGCTTGTTATCAAACAAGACTTTATGTTCAAGCTTGTCTCATTTTCTTGTTAAGTAATCTTGAGTCTTGTTCACGAGCTATTGGATTAACATATTTTTTTTTCGTATATAGTGTGAAATTATGACTAAAATGTTTTACCTCTTCACAATTTTATGAACTTTAACTATGAATATATTGTTTATATCATTAATTAGATACAAATAATAATCTAATACCATATAAACCTATTGACAAACTTATACAATCTAATTTCAGGTATATATAAATGTATTTTTAGACAAGTATACATATAAAAATATAATCTTATATATAGTTAAATTGAGTCCTCTTGTTTATGAGCTTGTTCACGAACACATTATTTTGTTTGAACTTGATTTGTTCATAATTGAGCCTAAACTTAAAGCTTAAGCTTGACTTCTTTTCTAAATAAACAAACATAAAAAAGTTTTTCTTGAGCCGAGCTCAAGCTATTCATAAACAGTTTGGTTCATTTATGGCCTTATACTTATCTCTACATAGAAAGAGGATAGGAAAAGTTATCTCTATATATATATTAAGAGGGTAGGAAAAGTTAGTTATCATCTTTATGTAATTTTAAAATTACCCCTATTAAAATATATAAGAAATGCTATGTCCACAATATTTTTATAAAACTTTTACAACAAATCTTAAGTGGTAGGTTATTATGGGTAGACAAAAAAATATTTTAAATGTGGGTTCGAATTAGAATCTATGATTTGCTGTAAAAATGTTATGAACGTATACTTCTCATATTTTACACTTATCTTAAAGAAAACTCTGGGTTTTAGTTAGCTCAACTGGTAAAGTCTTTGATGATTGTATAAGAGATCTGTGGTTCAATCCCCGTCTATACCAAAAATTGATTGATGTCTTGGTCTGATGATAAAGAGTTATCATTAGGAGTGGACGCCATAGGTTGAAACTCCCTTAAAAAAAAAATCTGAAAGAAAACTAAGAGAATATAGGGAAATTTAAAAAATTATTTTTGCATTTTTTTAATAAATAGTTTAGAGAAAATGATGTTGACGTTAGAAGAAGAGGAGGTAATCGAGATATTGGAAGAAGGGAGAAGGGAGGAAATAGTTGAATGTTCACTGAGTCTTATAGGGAAATTTCTCACATGTAAACCATTCAATAAGAAGGCAACGCAAAATACGTAGAAGAGGGCTTGGGGAATGGAAATGGGAGTCTTGATTGTGGAAGTAAGCTCCAATCTGTTCCAGTTCAAATTCAAATCTGAATTTGATCTGGACAGAGTATATAGTGGAGGTCCCTGGTCCTTTGATAATCAAGTGCTCATGCTACAGAGATGGCAGCTGGGGATGACAGCGGCCAATGTTAAGTTTGAATCTGTGGCCTTATGGGTTCAAATATAGGGTGCGCCATTTGATATGGCATCTCCTAGGTGGTGGCGGAGATAGGGAGTAAACTGGGTGAGGTGGTGGAAGTGGAGAGAAGGAAGTCACAAGGCACACAGAATTTTTTCATGCGAGTAAAGGTGGCGCTACCAACGGCAAAACCTTTAAGGAGAGGTGCATTCTTGCGGGGTTTGGACAGACAACGCACGTGAGTGTCCTTCAAGTATGAGAGGCTCCCATTGTTCTGTCATTGTTGCAGATTGTTGGGGCACGATACAAGACACTGTGCCAAGTTCTTTGCGTTGAAGAAGGACAGGAACAAAGGGGCATGTCAGTATGGTGATTGGCTTAAGGCCAATGGAGGAAGAAATAGGTCTCCGCTAAGGAAAAAACCGGTTGAACAGGGGCACTAGTCTGGTGATTTTGAAGGAGTAGGGGCTGACCATGGTGGACGGCAAGAAGACGGTGGTACCGTGGACCAATGTGAAATGGAATTCAAGGGACAGACAAAATCAGTGATCGTAATGCATGGGATTCTTCCGGATTTGGTGGGAGTAGGAAGCGTAACGGAAGGACTAGTTAAGGAAAACATGCACGTTCCCATATCGGTTACAACTACAGATGGTATAGAGTCAGTTTTTGTCAATGTACCTGTTAGTGTTGAACCGAAGCTTGTGGAAGCCAACTTAAATATGTCACACGCTGTGCATGTGGTCACTAAAGAGCATGCAGGAACTGGGTCGACATATATTAAAACAAGGCCCACATGGACAAGAGTAGCAAGGATGGATTGTGGGCCAAAGAACACAACTGGGCAGCCACTAAACCTATGTTGGGTAAAAGAACTACGCCATGCGAGGAAGCAGTGGCTATACTGGGAACTAAAAACAGGGAGAAGAAGAGACATGGTTAGATAAGGATCGCTTTAATGGAAAGTGTAGTGAACTTCCATTTCAGAATAAGTTTGTAGTGAAGAAACCAAATAGTGGTGGTGGATTAGCTTTACTATAGAAGACATAGGTTTAGTTGGATGTTGTGAATTACACGGAGAATCACATATTAGCGAAAGTAGTGGAAGATGATGGGTTTGAATGGTGGCTGACTTGCTTCTATGGGTGGCTAGTGGCAAGCCAGAAAAAGAAGTCATGGGCACTATTATCCCACCTTTCGACTTTTGTCAGTGGGCCTTGGTGTTGTATCGGTGACTTTAACGCTATTCTTCACTCTAATGAAAAGTAGAGTAGGTGTCCACCTCACTTCAATCAGATGGAAGATTTTAGGTTGGCCTTGGATGAGTATAACTTGGCAGATTTGGGGTTTATTGGATACCCTTTTACATGGAATAATAAACGNGGAGAGTAGAGGGGAGTAGAGGGAAGGGGAGTAGTGGGGAGGAGAGTAGAGGAGAATGATTCACCTCCACCTTATTTGGATGTTTTTAAAATTAGTAAGGGGGAAGGGAGTAATTAGCCATTCCCCTTGTGTAATTTTGTTAATATAATAAGGGTAAATTAGGTAATTTACTTGGTCAATAGTTTATGTACTCTACTCCCCCTCCAAATCTCTCCAATTTGGGGGAATTAAAATTGGGGGGCTAGAGGGAGTCCAAACCCCTCCAAACTCCTCCAAACCCCTCCCCCTCATTCTTTAAAAAACTTCCAAACAAGGTAATTGCATTACTCTCCCTCCCTCTACTCTACTCCCCTTCATTTTTTAAACATCCAAACATGCCATTAGTTGATGAACTTGTATGGCTTGAGGAATCCCCCCCTCCAGCCCTTGAAGCACTGTACTTGGATGCCAGTTTTTTGAATGATGAATGAACTACGTTTTGGTTTCAAAAAAAAAAAATCATGCAATCTCAAAAGAATTGAAATTCCACTTCCAGACCTACTATGCCACTACCTAACTGTTATCTAAATTAAAAAAGATCAATCAATTATTTAAAATTACACATTTAACGTACAAAAGTTCTTGATTAGCTCCCACTCGCACCAAAATCCAATTACATGCTCTATGTTAAATTAGTGTGTAACTCATGCACATGCATGGTACAATTAAAAATAATCACAATTACACATATATAGATTCAAACTATACTTTATTTAAGTCATAGATTCAAATTATACTTTACTCTCTTTTTATTTTATATACATATGAGTTTACTCTTTTTTTGGTTTATTGGGTTTTTGATGGTCTATTTATATTAGATTCTTCATCTTTTGTACAACGTTAATTCACCTAGAAATTAGAAAAAAAGAAAAGAAAAAAAGATAGGACATATGGTGCAAAATTAGACAAAAATTAGAATTCACGATAGAATCTAATTAGATTTTTTATGAGTTTTGGCTTTTAATATATATATATATATATATAGATTTTCTTTTATGCGTAAAATGCACTTTTGGTTTATGCATTTTGACAATATTTCCATTTTAGTTCCTAATTTTTTAGTTTACAACTTTTAGTCTCCAAAATGAAAAATGCGTTCTATTTTTGGTCTCACCGAAAATATCCTATGTGACAAACAGAGTGCACTGTTATCACACTAAATGCTGACATGTTCATAATAATAAAAATTATTTGGCATTTAAAAATGCCACAACAACATAAAATAATAATTAAAAAAGACACATCAGCATCCACATATACCTTTGATTCTAAAAAATTAATTTATCAATTTTAAGCAAAAAATGTAAACAAAATTATAGCCCAAAATACAGATGAATTTAGATTTTAAACATGAACACACAAGAACACAAACCCATAAAATTAATCATAAGAACACAAACCCACAAAAATTAAATTCAATAATCTTCAAACACAAAATCACAAAAATTAAATTTACCAATCTTTAGAGAACAAAAAAAAAAAAAAAAAAAATTCACTTTGTTGCTTCTCTCTGAAAATTCAAAATATTTTTTAGCAAACTCAGAGAAAGAGTCTCAGAAATTCTTAGAGCATAGAATATCATGCGGCCGGGGTATGTGCCTCGGTTTTCTGTAGCTTTCCTTCAACTTATTTGTCTATTTTGATTTAATCTTATATTTAATGAAAAAAATAATAATCTTGCTAGATTATCTTGGAATAATGGATAAGTATACAAGTATTCAAATAATCATGAACTTTTTTGTAACAACTATAAATGCATAAACAAAATATTGTTAAATAATTAAATTATCTAGTAACTTACGGATAAATCAATTAGAAATCATGAAGATTTTGTAACGAGGATCAATTCGTAAAGAAGTCTTGTTAAATCATATAGGAACATATGAATAAGTCTACACGTAACCATAAAATTGGACATATATAATATAGATGACTAAATCCATGTACGTATATTCATAAAGCGATGTACAAATCAAAGTTCTCATGATTATGAAAAAATACATTTTGGGTTTAAAAATGTTACTTACTTTTAGAGAAAGTATATTTTGATATATGTAAAAGAATACATTCCTTTAACAAAGGTTCGATATATACTTTTTCAAGGGAATATGTTAACATAACATAATTTATAATATTATAACAATTTAATTATAATATAACATATATTTACCATAAATTAGAATGTTATGTTTATAACATGCTTTTATGTTATGCTTATAATAACATATAAATTATATACACATAAGAAAATACATAAAAGAGAGGGATACACTTGGATCCCATCTTTGCTATTCCAGTACAAAAAATTAGATGACACAAATCGTCAATTATGAAATGTTTATATTAAATTGTGGCCAGATGTGAAAATTGAATGATTTTTATGAACAAAAACTTATTACAATTATATGAATACTCAAAATTAACATACTAGCTTTACAGATTATATAAGTTTATTATCAAATAAAGCCTGTTATTTTGAAGAAACAAAAAGTTAAAAAGGAGTAACTTGCAAATTTCAACAAATTGTTTCTAATGTTAGCTCACAAGAACTACCCCTTGACTTTATATTTGTTTTTTAGGACCAATTTTTTATTATTATTAAATACGGTCCTACAACTGTTTGAAAAAAAAAAAAAAAAATACCTCCCACTGGTTTGGCGTTCAAACTCAACTTCGATGTGGCGTCTTTGATGGTACAAATTCATCCGGAGTGGAAGTTATCGTGAGGAATAGCTGGGAGAAGTGATGGCTGGCCTGTCAGCTCGTGGTCTAGCAGTGGCAAACAGCGAAGAAGCTGAGTCGATAGCGTGTCGAAAAGCGGTTAAGTTTGCCATGGACGCGAGATTCACTGACCTGGTGATTGAAGGGGATAATGCAGCGATGATGAAGCGCTATTACTTCTTCAAGGCTGGATAGATCATGGCTAGGACACATATATGACGATATTCGCACACTTGCTGTTGGGTTTAGGAGCTGTACTTTTGGATGTGTTAAGAGAAGTGCCAATGCCATGGCTCATAGCCTTGCACGGTTTTGCTAGTCATTTATGGCTTGTTTTGGAAGTTTAGAGACGGAGGAGAGTAGAGGGAATAGAGGGAAGGGGAGTAGTGGGGAGGAGAGTAGAGGAGAATGATTCACCTCCACCTTATTTGGATGTTTTTAAAATTAGTAAGGGGGAAGGGAGTAATTAGCCATTCCCCTTGTGTAATTTTGTTAATATAATAAGGGTAAATTAGGTAATTTACTTGGTCAATAGTTTATGTACTCTACTCCCCCTCCAAATCTCTCCAATTTGGGGGAATTAAAATTGGGGGGCTAGAGGGAGTCCAAACCCCTCCAAACTCCTCCAAACCCCTCCCCCTCATTCTTTAAAAAACTTCCAAACAAGGTAATTGCATTACTCTCCCTCCCTCTACTCTACTCCCCTTCATTTTTTAAACATCCAAACATGCCATTAGTTGATGAACTTGTATGGCTTGAGGAATCCCCCCCTCCAGCCCTTGAAGCACTGTACTTGGATGCCAGTTTTTTGAATGATGAATGAACTACGTTTTGGTTTCAAAAAAAAAAAATCATGCAATCTCAAAAGAATTGAAATTCCACTTCCAGACCTACTATGCCACTACCTAACTGTTATCTAAATTAAAAAAGATCAATCAATTATTTAAAATTACACATTTAACGTACAAAAGTTCTTGATTAGCTCCCACTCGCACCAAAATCCAATTACATGCTCTATGTTAAATTAGTGTGTAACTCATGCACATGCATGGTACAATTAAAAATAATCACAATTACACATATATAGATTCAAACTATACTTTATTTAAGTCATAGATTCAAATTATACTTTACTCTCTTTTTATTTTATATACATATGAGTTTACTCTTTTTTTGGTTTATTGGGTTTTTGATGGTCTATTTATATTAGATTCTTCATCTTTTGTACAACGTTAATTCACCTAGAAATTAGAAAAAAAGAAAAGAAAAAAAGATAGGACATATGGTGCAAAATTAGACAAAAATTAGAATTCACGATAGAATCTAATTAGATTTTTTATGAGTTTTGGCTTTTAATATATATATATATATATATAGATTTTCTTTTATGCGTAAAATGCACTTTTGGTTTATGCATTTTGACAATATTTCCATTTTAGTTCCTAATTTTTTAGTTTACAACTTTTAGTCTCCAAAATGAAAAATGCGTTCTATTTTTGGTCTCACCGAAAATATCCTATGTGACAAACAGAGTGCACTGTTATCACACTAAATGCTGACATGTTCATAATAATAAAAATTATTTGGCATTTAAAAATGCCACAACAACATAAAATAATAATTAAAAAAGACACATCAGCATCCACATAAACCTTTGATTCTAAAAAATTAATTTATCAATTTTAAGCAAAAAATGTAAACAAAATTATAGCCCAAAATACAGATGAATTTAGATTTTAAACATGAACACACAAGAACACAAACCCATAAAATTAATCATAAGAACACAAACCCACAAAAATTAAATTCAATAATCTTCAAACACAAAATCACAAAAATTAAATTTACCAATCTTTAGAGAACAAAAAAAAAAAAAAAAAAAATTCACTTTGTTGCTTCTCTCTGAAAATTCAAAATATGTTTTAGCAAACTCAGAGAAAGAGTCTCAGAAATTCTTAGAGCATAGAATATCATGCGGCCGGGGTATGTGCCTCGGTTTTCTGTAGCTTTCCTTCAACTTATTTGTCTATTTTGATTTAATCTTATATTTAATGAAAAAAATAATAATCTTGCTAGATTATCTTGGAATAATGGATAAGTATACAAGTATTCAAATAATCATGAACTTTTTTGTAACAACTATAAATGCATAAACAAAATATTGTTAAATAATTAAATTATCTAGTAACTTACGGATAAATCAATTAGAAATCATGAAGATTTTGTAACGAGGATCAATTCGTAAAGAAGTCTTGTTAAATCATATAGGAACATATGAATAAGTCTACACGTAACCATAAAATTGGACATATATAATATAGATGACTAAATCCATGTACGTATATTCATAAAGCGATGTACAAATCAAAGTTCTCATGATTNAAGAAAATACATAAGAGAGGGATACACTTGGATCCCATCGTTTGCTATTCCAGTACAAAAATTAGATGACACAAATCGGTCAATTATGAATGTTTATATTAAATTGTGGCCAGATGTGAAAATTGAATGATTTTTATGAACAAAAACTTATTAATTATATGAATACTCAAAAATTAACATACTAGCTTTACAGATTATATAAGTTTATTATTCAAATAAAGCCTGTTATTTTGAAGAAACAAAAAGTTAAAAAAGAGTAACTTGCAAATTTCAACAAATTGTTTCTAATGTTAGCTCACAAGAACTACCCCTTGACTTTATATTTGTTTTTTAGGACCAATTTTTTATTATTATTAAATACGGTCCTACAACTGTTTGAAAAAAAAAAAAAAAAGAATTTTATTTTATTTTATTTACAGAGAAAGAAGAGCTTTTAGAAATTTATTTATTATTATAAACACTTCAACCCCAATTTTTGTGTGTGAAACAACTGAATATAAAATGACCAAGTCACAACGTAGGCCTGATATTTAGTATTATCAAATATGGTTGAGGGGTTTAATAACTTGAATGTTGCATATGCATTAAATGTTTTTTTTTTTTTTTAAACCTTGCAGTTATATTATGGTATAAATGAAATTCAAGAAATAAAGGCGTTTGCATATCATATTAAAAAGTTAAAAAAGAAAAGAAAAAGATGTTCTACGTGCTGGGGTGTTCTACATGCCCTCTGGCAATGCAAAGTTGTGGAAGATGTGTGGAAATCATTCCACTGGATCCAGTCCGCGGCACTCCCGCCTCCCCCTGAATTTTTGTGAACCAATGGATCGGTTTTTGCAGGTAAATGATGACTACCTTAAGGAGATTTTTGCGATTACTACATGGCTCATATGGAGTAGGCGAAACGCAACTCATTTTGGCCGGTCTGCTCTTCCTATAGCAAACATCAGCTCCAGGGTTGGTTCCTTGCTACAGGAATTTCTGGCAGTTCAGGATGATGATCCCGAAATGGAAGCTTTAGCGTGTCGTCGGGCAGTTCAGATTGCTGCTGATCTTGGTCTTCACAGAGTTATCTTCGAAGGTGATTCCGCGACAGTTATCAACGCGGTTACTCAGGATAATGTAACGTTGTCTTCGTATGGAAACATTGTGGAGGACATCCTTTGCCTTGTTTCATCTTTTTTGTTTGTTAATTTTGTTCGTGTTCCTCTAATGGTAATATTGTGGCAGATGCCTTGGCTAAAAAAAGCTAAGGATTTGGTTGGTTGCCAAGTTTAGTATGATGTAATGCCTGCTGACAGCTTGACATTGCCCCCTTTGTGGGTTTAGATGTTCATTAGTTGTTTGTTTTCAATATATGCCCCCACTGGTTTGGTTTCTCACAAAAAAAAAAAAAAAAAAAAAAAAAAAATTCATATATTAAAAATCGAAACGGAAAGATTATATTTATAGGCATAAAATATTATGCAATGTACAAACTTTGTCTATTTCCAACTTTTCTTCAAGTGGTTTCCTAATTTGATATATTCTCGTGTTTTAAATTTTTTTTAAAAAAGATCTCGATAAATTATCCAGAAACTTATGAACAAATATAAAATTAATCATGAAATTGTTAGTAATGACGATAAATGCATAAAGAAAATTTTGTTAAATCTTCTAGAAGCTTATCAATAAGTCTACAAGTAACCATAAAATTGTACATAATATAAATAATTAAATCCAAAAGTGCACAGGTTTGTAAATCCGTGCAAAAATCTACTTCAAGGCATCATAAAAGGAATACATTTTGGTTTAAACTTGAACATTTATATCTCTCTCAAAAAAAAAAAAATTTGAACATTTATATTTGCTATAAATGTAATTTAAATGATGTTATAGAAAGTATATTATGTTATAGGATAAATTCCACTTACACCCCTGAGATTTGGTCTAATACCAACTAGGTCCACAAGATTTTAAAATTGACCACTTTAGTCTCTAAAGACAATTTAATCCTAACTACATTAGCCTTCGTTACTCTTTTTCTTTTCTTTTTTCCTCAAACTTATCTCTTATGTTTCTCTCTCCAACTCTTTGGTTCCTCTCTTCTCCCTCTCATCCCTCTCTCTCTCTCTCTCTCTCATCCAGGTCCTCCACACCACTTTCCACCGAGCCTAACACGCAAGGAGCTTGAGGGCGATGGTCGGCGATATAGGGTCTCCGTGATGGTTTGATTTGGGTGGTGTGAGTGTGGGTCTGAAGTGGTTTGAGTTTTGATTTATGGTGTTGGTTTGTGGTGGTGAGCATTGTAGTGATGATGGTGAGGTGGTGGTTGTGGTCTCAATTAATAGATTTGTGGGCTGAGTTGGATTTGCAGTGGTAGTGGTTGTGGCTTCCGATGGAGTGTTGGGTTTACTAAAGGTTTTTTGGATTTGGGTTTTGTTGCTGTGGATTTGGTTGAGTTTTGTGGCCAGTGGTGGTTTTCGATGGTGGTGATGGGTTCTGACATGGGTAGATTTGTAGTGGGGGTGGTTGTGGGTTGAGATATGGTGGTGCTGTGTAGGGCTGTCCAACGAGTCTAGGACCCGATCAAACTGCCCGAATCCGACCGACCCGAAGCCCAACGGGTCGGCCTGAAGCCCTTGGCAGGTCGGATTCAGGTCCTTTTCTCAAGAAACCCGACAATTCGGTTCGGGTAGCGGGTTAAGGGTTTAAAAACCCATATAACCCGACCGACCAAAGTTTTAAAAGAATATATATATATATATATATCAGATGAAACCAAATCACGTGTGAACTGAATTGATAAGACAGAGCACTGGCTTTGTGGCTCTGGCTAATTGAGAACCACACGGCACCAGAGAGGCAAAGACTTCCTTCCACGCAAAAGCAGATATCAAATCACTATTAGAGATTCAGAACGGCTAAAAGCCTTTAGGGACTAAAAGATTGAAATTTCCCTTCAGCCTCTCTAAGTTCTAACTCTCTCAGTTCTAACTCCCTTCAAAAAAAAAAAACAAAAAAACTTCTTCTCTAAAATTGGGACTAAAGTCTTCGGCCTCTCTAACTCTCTTCACTCTTCAGCCTTCACACTCTCTCTCTCTCTCTCTCTACTAGCCCAACAGCTAGTTGGCTACCCTTCAAATCAAACTCAAATCTTTCCATTCCTCTGTTCATGAATCATGGTTTAGGGTTTCAAGACTCTACTCAGCTACACTTATCAAAATCAAAATTAGATTTTCCCTCATATCTCTCTCTTATAAATTGACCTTTCTCGAGAGTTCTTCATTCTCTGCTCTTTAGTCTTTCTTGTCTCTAGTGATTTCAAATCTCTCTTTTTTTATTTTGAAACAACAATCCTTTACTCCTTTACACTTCAGTCTCTCAGACTCGGCTTCTAGTCTCAGATCAGGTAAATTTCTTCCTATTTCATCCCTCTTTTTCTGTATTTTGTGTTTATGATTGGGCTAAAAAAGAGGAAAGCTTGATAATTTCAGGCCTTTGTTTGGCATCTCTCATTCTTTATTTACACTATTAACTTTGTATGATAATTGATACATCAAGCTTCCTCTTTTTTTGCTCAATCTGGGTTATCATTTTGTTAGTGCTCTATGTGTGATTTGTTAGTGCTCCCTGGGGTTATCATTTTCTTTCTTTGATTCATTATGTTAGTGCTCTAAGTGTGAAATCTGCCCTGTTTTATTCCTTGTGTTGTTTGTTTTTTTAATGATCAATATACTTGTACTTCATGTAAAAACAGAATACAAACCCTGTTTTAACAAGATGAAATCCAAACACATTTTTTTTTCTTATCTGCCTTTTTTTTTTTTTTCAATATACTTGTATCTTCACTGTAAAAGAAAAGAAGATGAAATCCTAATTTTATATAGGAGTTGAAATCCTAGGCTTTTGCTTCCTTTTCAAAGTTGAATCCCTAATAGCTTAGAGTTCTCTGAGTTTGAGGTATCATTTCTTTCTCTTTTAACTTCTTGTTATTGTTTGTGTGTTACTTTTATGGTTGTTTGCTAATGCATAAATTTGATGTCTTTAGGTTATATACCCTCAAGTGATGCACCCCCTTCCTAAAGCAACACTACTGCCACGGCTGAACTTGTTGCCCAAGCTGTACCTACTGCCACTCCAACTAATGCTGAGGTTCCCCACTTCCACCTAAAGGTAAAGGCAATATGTGTAATAATAGGAAAAGAGTTTATTGCTTGGGACCATTTTGAAAAAGTAGATATTGGTGAGGGTCATTTTAAGGCTGTTTGCAATTACTGTCAAAAAACTTATCTAGCTGATAGTAAGGGGCATGGTACTACTAATTTTATTGAATCATACACCAATTTGTGTTAAAAACCCTAATAGAAGACACTTAGAGGGCAAAAACCTTAGCATTTGAAAGCTTTACTGTTGAGGCTTCTAGAAAGGCACTTGT